>NC_085991.1:35626283-35713783 GCF_030014385.1 Trichomycterus rosablanca | reverse complement strand
TTCTTTAATGGTCAGGGCCCCCACATGACCACTAAAGAGTTGGTATTATTTGGGTGGTGGATCATTCTCAGCACTGCAGTGACACTGACATGGTGGTGGTGTGTTAGTGTGTGTTTTGCTGGTATGAGTGGATCAGACACAGCAATGCTGCTGGAGTTTTAAACATCTCACTGTCACTGCTGGACTGAGAATAGTACAACAACCAAAAATATTCAGCCAACAGCACCCTGTGGGCAGTGTCCTGTGACCACTGATGAAGGTCTACAAGATGACCAACTCAAACAGCAGCAATGAATGAGCGATCGTCTCTGACTTTACGTCTACAAGGTGGACCAACTAGGTGTCTAATAGAGTGGACAATGCACGGACACGGTATTTAAAAACTCCAGCAGAGCTGCTGTGTCTGATCCACTTATACCAGCACAACACACACTAACACACCACCATCATGTCACTGTCACTGCAGTACTGAGAATGATCCTACACTTAAATAATACCTGTCCTGTGGTGGTCCTGTGGGGGTCCTGACCACTGAAGAACAGCATGAAAGGGGGCTAGAAATGTATGTAGAGAAACAGATGGACTACAGTCAGTAATTGTAGAACTACAAAGTGCTTCTATATGGTAAGTTGAGCTGATAAAATGGACAGTGAATGTAGAAACAAGGAGGTGGTTTTAATGTTATGGCTGATCGGTGTATTAAAAAACATACTGTATACTATTATATGTAACACCAACTAAAATTATATGGCATTTGGCATGGTTTCTAACTTATCACTGTTATAGAAGAGGCTTCAAGCAAAGGGTTCCTGTTATTGTGCGGCATGATTCCAACAGAAAGGAATTGGATATGACTAGATTGGGAGCAAATATGGGGAGAAAAATGCAAGTGATATCACCTAGCTGTATGACAACTATCTTTTAAAGTAAGCCTGTTCATAAAATGTAAAATGAAGTTTTTTAGAACCAAAGAGGATCTGACACATGAGACTAAAATGAAATGTAACTGACACAAGTATTTGGCTAGCAATTGCAGCATTATCCTATAAGCCATCTTGTAAGCTAAGCATTCCCATGGATTTTTGTCAGCTGAACAAACACTACAGAATTATAGGAGTATTGTGAGTTCACCTCTGCCATCTGCCCAGAAACCTGATTTTTTTGATCATTTTCTTTTCATTCCTTTAGCTATAAAAATGAGCAAAATGCACATATCTATCCATATAAAGTGTTCTCAGAAAACCCTTACAAATGCATGCAAGCTTTGATCATTCAGCTCTTTCCTCTTTTTCTGGCCCATCTCTCGGCCAGACATTCTCAAACAGAATGGTGTGTGCTCTGCTCACTGCTCATCTCCTTCGATTAGCCTGGGTCTTGTCTGGTTTAATGAGAGCTTTGCTCTCCACATTTACACTGTTTGGAGTCAACAGATACACTTCAATCCGAGCCCAAACACAGCGCTGGCACTGATGATGAAGGATGATGATGGCATGATTCTAAATGTGTGCATTAAATGCCCTGCCAGAGTACATTATTTTCAGTGCGGTTTGCTGGGATTTGCTGTGGGTGTGATGTAAAGCAAAAGAGTCAGCGTGTATGTAACTGTAGTGTCTTGAAAAAGTATTCACCCCCCTGAAATGGTTTTGCATTTTATTATCTGCAGTTGCACATTTTAAATCTAGTTTTCCAGTTGATTTATAAACTGTACATGATGTTAAATTGGAAGAAACATGGGCAAAAACTATTTACTAAAATTGATCTATTTGTTATTTTATTTTATTTTATTTTATTTAATATCTTTCCACACTGTCACCTCACAGCGACACGGTCCTGGGTTTGATTCCCAGGTGGAGCAGCCTGGGTCCTTTCTGTGTGGAGTTTGCATGTTCCTCCAGTGTCTGTGTGGGTTTCCTCCGGGAGCTCCGGTTTCCTACCACAATTCAAATACTTGCACGTGAGGTGAACTTGAGATACAAAATTGTCCGTGACTGTGTTTGAACTGATGAATCCTGTGTAATGAGTAACTACCTGTTCTGTCATGAATGTAACCAAAGTGTGTAAAACATGACGTTAAAATCCTAATAAATGAATAAATAAAATTTTACATCGTAATTAACATGAAGGAGCTGTATTCGTCCAGAACAGGCCAGGGATCTAATCATAGATAAGCCCAGATATGTTGAACAATTCCATCTTAATGGCACAAAGCATACCCTAAAGCTCAGTACATTCATCCATTTGTTCATCCATCCATCCATTCAATCCTTTGTTTATTTATGTGTTCATCTTCAGGACCTGCTTCATCCTGATCTGGTTTGTGCTCGGTCCAAAGCCTTGAAATGTGGGCAAGCCGTAGCCTAGTGGTTAAGGTACTGGACTAGTAATCAGAAGGTCGCTGGTTCAAGCCCCACCACTGCCAGGTTGCTGCTGTTGGGCCCTTGAGCAAGACCCTTAATCCTCAACTGCTCAGACTGTATACTGTATCTGTAATGTAAATCGCTTTGGATAAAGGTGTCTGCTAAATTGCCTAAAATGTAAATGAAATTCTAGGCACAAGGCACAGATCTTGGACAGGGAACCAATCCATCTCAAAGCTTTACATACAGTGTATCACAAAAGTGAGTACACCCCTCACATTTCTGCAAATATTTAATTATATCTTTTCATGGGACAACACTATAGACATGAAACTTGGATATAACTTAGAGTAGTCAGTGTACAACTTGTATAGCAGTGTAGATTTACTGTCTTCTGAAAATAACTCAACACACAGCCATTAATGTCTAAATAGCTGGCAACATAAGTGAGTACATCCCACAGTGAACATGTCCAAATTGTGCCCAAATGTGTCGTTGTCCCTCCCTGGTGTCATGTGTCAAGGTCCCAGGTGTAAATGGGGAGCAGGGCTGTTAAATTTGGTGTTTTGGGTACAATTCTCTCATACTGGCCACTGGATATTCAACATGGCACCTCATGGCAAAGAACTCTCTGAGGATGTGAGAAATAGAATTGTTGCTCTCCACAAAGATGGCCTGGGCTATAAGAAGATTGCTAACACCCTGAAACTGAGCTACAGCATGGTGGCCAAGGTCATACAGCGGTTTTCCAGGACAGGTTCCACTCGGAACAGGCTTCGCCAGGGTCGACCAAAGAAGTTGAGTCCACGTGTTCGGCGTCATATCCAGAGGTTGGCTTTAAAAAATAGACACATGAGTGCTGCCAGCATTGCTGCAGAGGTTGAAGACGTGGGAGGTCAGCCTGTCAGTGCTCAGACCATACGCCGCACACTGCATTAACTCGGTCTGCATGGTCGTCATCCCAGAAGGAAGCTGACGCACAAGAAAGCCAGCAAACAGTTTGCTGAAGACAAGCAGTCCAAGAACATGGATTACTGGAATGCCCTGTGGTCTGACGAGACCAAGATAAACTTGTTTGGCTCAGATGGTGTCCAGCATGTATGGCGGCGCCCTGGTGAGAAGTACCAAGACAACTGTATCTTGCCTACAGTCAAGCATGGTGGTGGTAGCATCATGGTCTTGGGCTGCATGAGTGTTGCTGGCACTGGGGAGCTGCAGTTCATTGAGGGAAACATGAATTCCAACATGTACTGTGACATTCTGAAACAGAACATGATCCCCTCCCTTCGAAAACTGGGCCTCATGGCAGTTTTCCAACAGGATAACGACCCCAAACACAACCTCCAAGATGACAACTGCCTTGCTGAGGAAGCTGAAGGTAAAGGTGATGGACTAAACCCAATTGAGCACCTGTGGCGCATCCTCAAGTGGAAGGTGGAGGAGTTCAAGGTGTCTAACATCCACCAGCTCCGTGATGTCATCATGGAGGAGTGGAAGAGGATTCCAGTAGCAACCTGTGCAGCTCTGGTGAATTCCATGCCCAGGAGGGTTAAGGCAGTGCTGGATAATAATGGTGGTCACACAAAATATTGACACTTTGGGCACAATTTGGACATGTTCACTGTGGGGTGTACTCACTTATGTTGCCAGCTATTTAGACATTAATGGCTGTGTGTTGAGTTATTTTCAGAAGACAGTAAATCTACACTGCTATACAAGTTGTACACTGACTACTCTAAGTTATATCCAAGTTTTATTTCTATAGTGTTGTCCCATGAAAAGATATAATAAAATATTTGCAGAAATGTGAGGGGTGTACTCACTTTTGTGATACACTGTATATACGTATTTGCGTACTTGATTACACCTAGTGTCAAATGTAGAGCAGCCAGTCCACCTACTGTCATTAATGTACAGTGAATACAGTGACCCTTATATTACCTGCTTTGCCATTTTGACACCACTGTGTTGTTTAGTCCATCATATGTAGGGCAGTTGTAGCCTAGGTAGTGGTTAAGGTCTGGGACTAGTAATCGAAAGATTGCTGGTTTAAGCCCCACCACTTCCAGGTTGCCACTGTTGGGCCCTTAAGCAAGGTCCTTAACCTTCAATCGCTTAGACAGCATACTGTCACAGTACTGCAAATCAGTTTGGATAAACCTTCTGCTAAATCCCCGGAAATGTAAATGTAATCATATAGAAGTGGAGAAAATATTAAACTACAGCAATACTGACTAGGTAGGGCTGCTTTTAAGAACTAATGAACTAATTAGAATGACCCCTATAATGGTTTCTTTGGCTAAAACTACCACTCTAACTGAGTTGCAGAAGTAAGGGGCTGTGACTGAAGGTATTCTTCATGAATCAATCATATTTAAGGAGTTACACTGAATGTTCTTATGGAAGAGAAATAAGTGGAAAGTCATAGTGTAGTGGTGCCATGATGTGATATAGTTCTTTTTAATAGAAGGTTCTGCCACTCTGATCACTCTTGGTGCTGGCGAAGACTTCTTGAGAGAGATTTTGGGTGGCAAAGAACCCAAACAAATGAAACCTCGAACAAATCAAACCTAACCTCTTACTCTGAGACTCTCACTAGCTTTGTTATTTTAGACACATTATTAAAAACATTATTGGAAAAGAGAGTAATGTTTGGAAGAGTTGAAGGCAAATGAGGAAGAGAACGGCCAGCAACAAGATGAATAGATATAATTAAAGAGCAATCAATGAGCTTCAAGAAACCTGAAGACCTAGATGTTCTTGAGAAACATAATAATAATTATAACAGAAAAATATATAGCAAGAAAAGGTTCCTGATTTCAAGAGAGATGTTCCTCTTTCTGTAACTTCTTGTTGCTTTGAGTATAAAATAATGCATATTATTAAAAATGTATCCCTTGCTCTCTTTTTATGACCCAAGCCCGGCCATAAGTCTAGATAAATGTCTGGCTAAGCTTGTTCGTTAGCAGCAGTCTTTGTTCTGAAGAGAGAGAGAAAGACAGCCTGGTCAGCTCATGCATCTTTAAACGGCTTCATACCAGATTGAGAGAGTCATCAATCTTAAGACAAACATGCAAGAGAAAAAGCAATAAGTGTGAGTAAGGGCTGGAGGTGAGCACAGACAAAAAGAAAAGGCCATGACTGAGCAGCGAGAGTCAGGGCGAGTCGGGGCGAGTGGCCGCGGTGAATAATTGAAATGCACAGAAATATGTATGGGTGAGTTTGCGTTTGGGAGCTCGTACAGCTGTACAGTGTTTTTACCAGGCTGCAGGTGTGCAGGTTTCCCCAGGTGAACATCGACTTTAGAGCAAACTTTATAGTTCTTCTGTGCTATTGTGACTGCAAAACATCTACGCAGAGGGAACCAAAAATAAGCACTTTTTTAAAAAATTCAGAGCTTGAAAGTTTTCAAACAAAAAATCTCTCGCACACCCACACGAAAACACACGCCTGCCACTAGCGTCTTGTTTGCCCATGAGCATACACTTTTCCATGTATTCATGTTGTTTGCTCAGCTCCTATTGCGTAGATTCTATTTCAGCTAAAGCTGCATAATGTATAATATATTGATTTGATATGTTGTACAGCAGGGTTTCTCAATCAATGTGACACAGACCACAAATAGCCCACAAACTGGCCTCTAGTGTTCCTGAGACCTAACACTCGGAAGTGTGTGTATGGCACATTGTCATATACACTAAATGGACATAAAATGTGGACACCTGCCCATGAGCTTCCATTCTTTAGAGATGGACTTTCATTCTTTAAGGCTATAAAAGTCTCCACTTTAATAAGCTTCACACAAGATTTTGGAGCCTTTTTCAGTTTTCGCAAGTTTAGTCGAAAGAGCATTTGTAAGGTCAGGCACTGATGTTGAACAAGCAGGCATGGCTGTCAGTTAAAATTTCAGTTTGAGGTTGAGGTCAAGGCTCTGTGCAGGGCTCTGAACTTTCTCTACACCAAACGCACCAAGCAGTGTTCTTTTGGACCTACTTTTGTGCAGATTTAAATTTTTTTTTTTTTTAAATAACTGTTAGCACTGGGCGTGGCTGAAACTACAGAACGTAATTATCAACAAGGATGTTCACACACTTTTGCATACATTCTATAAATATGTTTGTTTACCAAATACACCGATCAGGCATAAGATGTGCTGTGGTATCTGGCATCAAGATCTTAGCAGCAGATCCTTTAACTGACCAGGCCACCTTCTTCCATTTCTCCGTGGTCCAGTTCCGATGCTCACATGCCCATTGTTGGCGCTTTTGGCGGTGGACAGGGGTCAGCATGGGCATCCTGACTGGTCTGCGACTATGCAGCCCCATATGCAACAAACTGTGATGTGCTGTGTACTCTGACACCTTTCTATCAGAACCAGCATTAACTTCTTCAGCAATTTGAGCTACAGTAGCGCGTCTGTTGGATCGGACCACACGGGCCAGCCTTCGCTCCCCACGTGCATCAGTGAGCCTTGGCCGGCCATGACCCTGTCGCCGGTTTACCACTGTTCCTTCCTTGGACCACTTTTGATAGATACTGACCACTGCAGACAGGGAACACCCCACAAGAGCTGCTATTTTGGAGATGCTCTGAATTTTTCCTGCTTCTAACACATCAACTTTGAGGATAAAATTTTCACTTGCTGCCTAATATATCCCACTCACTAACAGGTGCCTTGATGAAGAGATAATCAGTGTTATTCACTTCACCTGTCAGTGCTCATAATGTTATGCCTGGTTGGCGTATGTCGGACTGATATTGGAGCCAAGACAAATTTCCATTTTCTTTTGGGTTTTTTTCCCAGCATCTTGATATGACAGCAAGATGTGCAAACCCCATTTCTAGAAAAGCTGGGACATTTTGTAAAATGCAATAAAAACATGAATCTGTGATTTATTAATTCTTTATTCTGTTATTTAATTCAAATGCACTATATATTTAGATGTTTTGTACTTATTAAGGGAACAGCGTTGGATTTTTCAGGGATAACTCGACACAGAAACAATGAGCATCATCTCAAACTTCTAGCAAATTGAATCAGTCTAATATTAAAAAGTCTCTAAATAAATAGCACTTAATGTATGCTGTACTTTCCCAAATGGTTCTTTTGATAAGTTTTCCAGCAATAGTGTGAGCAGTGTGTATTTATGCTGCCTAGGTCAAGACCAGACCTAGTCATGTGGCAGAAAGCCACGGCATACCAAAACCCTGCAGTAAAATAGCGGATATGGTCCAGTCTTTGTGGGAACATCATCACTAAATGGTAGAGTTTTGGCACCGAGTTAGACTGCAGAGCTTTCTTGGGCTAGGCATTTTTGTGCTTTGAGGTTTAGCTGCTTGGCACTGATTAAACTAGGGTTGCTTTGAATCTTCTCCAGGGCAAATGCTTGGCAAACGTGTGCCTTAGCCCTGTTGTATGTTTTATTAGAGAAGATGATGTAGTATACTGAAAACTTGTGTATTTGACTACTGTACTGTGGGAAAAGCCTTTGGAGATGCTAAGACTTTACTGTTGGTAGAACTTTGGATACAGCCTAGTTGATAGGTTAATATACAAATATTAAGATACATTATTTGTGATACACAGATCAGGTATAACATATGACCACCTTCCTAACTGATTGGTCTGCGGCTATGCTGCCCCATATGCAACAAACTGCTGTGCACTGTGTATTGTGACACCTTTCTATCAGAACCAGCATTAACTTGATTTTGAGCTACAATAGCTCGTTTGTTGGATGGGCCAGCCTTCGCTTATCACCCACATGCATCAATGAGCCTTGGCCGCCCATGACCCTGTCGCCGGTTTACCACTGTTCCTTCCTTGGACCACTTTAGATAGATACTGACCACTGCGGACTGGGAACACCCCACAAGAGCTGCAGTTTTGAAGATGCTTTGACCCAGTCGTCTAGCCATCACATTTTTCCTGCTTCTAACACATCAACTTTGAGGATAAAAATTTCACTTGCTGCCTAAAATATCCCACCCACTAACAGGTGCTGTGATGAAGAGATAATCAGTGTTATTCACTTCACCTGTCAGTGCTCATAATGTTATGCCTGGTCGGTGTATATGCTTTACAATAAATATTAAAGTCATTATACAGTAGATTGAATACCTGTAACACTTTACTGTGCAAAAAAGAAGCCTTATGTTAACCATGTCCAGAAGCGGCGTCAACTTCTCTGGGCTCGGAGGCATCTAGGATGGACCGTCACACAGTGGAAACGTGTATTGTGGTCAGATGAATCAGCATTCCAGGTCTTTTTTGGAAAAAATGAACGCTGTGTGCTCTGGACCAAAGATAAAAAGGACCATCCAGACTTTTATCAGCAACAAGTCCAAAAGCCAGGGTCTGTCATGGTATGGGTCTGTGTCAGTGCCCTTGGCAAAGGTAATTTACACTTCTGTGATGGCAGCATTAATGCAGAAAAATACACTGAGATCTTAGAGCAACATATGCTGCCTCCAAGACATCATCTTTTCCAAGGACGTCCATGCATTTTTCAACAAGACAATGCAAAACCACATGCTGCACACATTACAAAGGCATGGCTGCAGTACGTGTACTGGACTGGCCTGCCTGCAGTCCTGACCTGTCCCCAACAGAGAATGTGTGGAGAATTTTGAAGCAAAAAATGTGACAATGACGTCCCTGTACTGTTGCACATCTTAAGACGTGTTTGCAGGAAGAATGGGACAAAAAAAAGCTGAAACACTAAATCACTTGGTATCCTCGGTGCCAAAATGTCTTTTAAGTGTGGTGAAATGGAATGGCAACATTACAAAGTGGTAAATGCTGTACTGTCCCAACTTTTTTTGAAATGTGTTGCAGGCCTGAAATGCAGGAATGGATGTTTATTAATAAATGAAATAAAGTGGACCAGATAAAACATGAACTATCTCAGGTTCTTCCTGTCTGCAATCAAATAAATGTCAAAGTAAATGTAAGAAACTCGGTGTTTTTATTATTTGCATTTTCCATGCTGTCCCAACTTTTTCTGATTTGTGTTTGTATATTTTTTTTTTAAGATTTACTTTTCACTCAATTTTTTTTACTAACTATATGGTTTGTAATACAAACATTGAATTTAATTTGAGAAAAAATAAAAGATAGAAGCACTTTCACTAGGGGTTTCAGACTTGGCTCTCACTGTTCATCTGATCTAATATCAAACCAGCATTTCTGGTGGGTGCTCAGTATCAGTTAAATATATCCATATCAAAGCCTATCAATAATTAAATTGCCAAGAATTACAGTTTCATATAATCTTCTTTTTACCTGCTTCATTACACCTTTACTCTCATTCCCATTGTGTCTTTTCTCTTTGAGACATACCAGGTGCTGTAGACCTGCAGAGAATGGGGGCATCCAGCTGTTATTATGTTCTTGGCTAGCATGTGGGAGCCCCTGTGGTCCCATTTAAATAACCCCCTAGAGAGCATTTTATGCTACTCGCTTCCAATCACCGCACGCACACATTCTAGCCAATGAGACGCAAGGGCTTTAGCAAGCAGCCTTCATTTGCAGATTTGAAACTTTCCTAAAGTATGCCAGCAATATTATGCCTCTTTGCTTGCATTTAATTCCCTAATGTCGGCGTGTCTTTCTATGCATACACAGGAAATGTGCATAAAAAAAGCATGTAATATATTTACCCTTGTATGCTCTTGCGTACTGCTCACCTGGGAGAAAGAGACCTAATAGAATTCAGCTCTCTCAGTCTGTGTCTTTTTGTTTCTCTTCCTGATGCATGCTCACACACACATTCGCATTGTTAACTGCTCCCCCCTCCTGTGTCCCACACTCAGGAGAGCGTCAGGAATGGCTGGAGGTGCTGCAGGCTGCTCTGAAGTCCCGCGTCTCTGTTTTGCAAACACCCTGTAAACGCAGCTCCAGCAAGTGCGGCTACGTGGAGCTCCGCGGACACAAAGGCAAAGTCTACCTCAGCCTCATGGGAACCAAAATCCGAATCTGCAAAACAGACCAGGTAGCTTTTTAGTTCAGCCGTGAATTTATCATATTCCTGTATTCAAGACAACCAGATTGGCTCCCCTGCTGCAGCTCCTGCTGTCTTATTTGTGTAAATGTAGGGAAATAAGTTTGGGTACTATGATGTGTCTATAGAGGGGGGAAAAAAAGGAGCGCAATGGAAATAGTCACTGCATATTTAGGCCTGCACAGTGTGTAAGACAAGCCAGCCTGAGGCACACATATTGCAAT
Source organism: Trichomycterus rosablanca (assembly GCF_030014385.1). NCBI lineage: Eukaryota > Metazoa > Chordata > Actinopteri > Siluriformes > Trichomycteridae > Trichomycterus > Trichomycterus rosablanca. The sequence goes on along the minus strand of NC_085991.1, from coordinate 35,703,199 downwards.
GGGCAATTCAATGCAAATCTAAATCTTACCATGGAAAAACAAGTTCTTGGTACCAAAAAATCACCATCTAATTACCACAAAGTCTAAATTGAATTTTCTTTATTTCTAGTTTGTTAATTGCATTTTTAGCAGTTTAATACAAGTTAACACTGCAGCTGTTTGATTCCAGCTTTCAGTAGAGATCAGATTTGGAATGCAAAAATATCACGTTGAAATCTATTTTCAGTTCTGGAATTCAAATTTGTCTATTTATTTCAATAAATACATTTATTATTATTTATTCATCCTATTCCATTTGCTTTCAATGTATTCATTTCCAAATTCCAGTACGATTCTTTTTCTCATGCACTACCACCGTGCTGGCAGAGGAGAGCTGCACATTAGCACACACCATCTCTGACTCGTAAAATTGTCGGCTGCTTCTTTACAGCAGCCAGCGGTGGATTCTCACAGAGAGTCATAACGTGTACACAGTCACGCTATGCCCTTTGAGAATGATCCACCACTTGTGCAGGAGTCTTAACCAGATAGCAGAGGTCACAATTAGGCAGCAGCGATGGGAACAAACCCTGTCCAACTTTCCCTCTCTGAGCACTGCTGTGATTCAAATGCAAAAGCATGAGCTCTCTGTAGTGGTAACTTATTAGACCACTGCACCACTCGTTAGCCTGAAAATAATTAGTATTAATATACGTTTAAGAGCATTTTGTAAATGTTACATGTTATGTCTATTTTTTAAAGAAAAAAAAACTACATTAAATTACATTAGACGGCGGCACAGTGGCTCAGTGGGTAGCACTGTTGCCTCAAAGCAAGAAGGTCCTGAGTTTGATTCCCAGGTGGAGTGGTCTGGGTCCTTTCTGTGTGGGTTTCCTCTGGGAGATCCGCTTTTCTCCCACAGACCAAAGACGTGCAAGTGAGGTGAATTGGAGATACAAAATAGTCCATGACTGTGTTTGAATCTTGTGTAACAAGTAACTACCCGTCCTGTCATGACTGTAACCAAAGTGTAAAACATGACGTTAAAATCCTAATAAATAAGTAAATAAATAAATTACATAAGACTATATTATAACATTAAATTTTTATTGGTCAATACAATGTCATGTTTTTAAAGGCATAACTGTAAAAGACAGTTTATTGGCATTTTACCTATTGTTTTAATTTTTCTAGAATTGCGTTTGTCACTGGGATGGTGCTTTCCACGGTTGCACTCTATGTACCTTAAGTTTGTATATTTTAAGACAGTCAACTAAATACATTATAGTAATTTGGTAATTTAGGGAACAGTGGTGTACAATTGACCTTAAAAAAGCAATATCCAGACTAAAGATGGAAAAGATAAAACCTTGAGGGAGCCATTCCAGTGACAGAAAGGGAACTTTCATTTCTGAGAGTGTATGTGAATGCAAATTGTGAGCTTGTTGCACTGCAGTTTATTGGAACCCTGTGCGGCGTGTTTTCTACCTTTTGTCCAGTGTTTTTGGGTGGCATCGGGCCCACCTTAAGTAGAACAAAGTGACCAGGATAATGTGATTGGTGCCTCACAGCAAGAAGGTTCTGGGTTCGATTCCCAGGTGGAGCTGTCCAGGTCCTTTTTTTGTGGAGTTTGCATGTTTTCCCTGTGTCCATGTGGGTTTCCTCTGGGAACTCCGGTTTACTCCTACAGACATGCAAGTGAGGTGAATTAAACCTGTCCTGTCATGAATGTAACCAAAGTGTGTAAAACATGATGTTAAATCCTAGTAAATAAAATAAATTAATTGCCACTTTATCCTAATCAGGTTACGGTGGGTCTGATTCACTGGGTGAAAGGTAGAAAACACATTGTATAGGTCACCAGTCCATCACAGGGCAAACACACACTTTCACACCCAGGGCAATTTTAGTAGCTCCAAATAACTGCATGATTTGGGACTTGTGGGAGGAAACCGGAGCACCCAGAGGAAACCCACACAGACACTGGGAAAACATGCAAACTCCACACAGCGCTTCACCTGGGAATAGAACCCAGCCCTTCTTGCTATGAGGGGACAGTTCTACTTGCTGAGCCTTCTTAAAGTGATTAATGAACAATAAATAGAGAATAGTATAAATAATTGTACTCAAATAAATACACAATGTATATTCAGCCTACTGGAACAATGTATTTAAAAAGTTTAGTTACTCTGTTGGTGTAAATCTTGCACATCACACTGGTTTTTATTTGCAAATTGGTTTAGACTGGAAGAACGATTCAACATTTTCACTCACATTTATACGTGCACTGTATATTATCCCTTCCTTTCATTACTCTCCGCTTTAGTGTGAAGTGAGGTCTTTTGTCTTCATTATGCAGGGAAATTTCTCTTCGTCAACTAATTGAAAGGGAGTGAGCCAGGGTGAGGGATTACAAATGGAAGAAATGGAAATTGATTGCATTGTTTTTGTTTTAAATCTTCTCCATTGCAAACACAATGTCACCCGTGAAAACGAGTGAGTGCGAGTGGGATATGAGAGCGCAGAGGTAGATGGAGAGAGACAATGATGGAGGGAATGTAGAGGGAGGTGAAGACAGCGAGGGGGAATTGAAGGATGGAGAGAAGGTGAAAGAGCACAGAGATGGAGAGCGAGGGAGGGAGTAAGTGAAAGTGTGAAGTAGGTGACTCTGTTCATGTTCAGCGGAGTGGAGTATTTAATTTAACAAGATGAATGAGATCGGTGCTAGATCTCTTTCCTCTCTCTCTTTTTCTTGGAGGGGAGGCTGCAGTCCTGCTCCCTTGCCTTGCTCAGATGTCACCCTCTGCCTGCCCAGGGGAACGAAAGCCACAGCAAACAAACAAAAGCAGTCAGTACCCGACCTCCAGCTAGCGCCACATCGATCGTCCACTCAGCTACCTGCTCAAAGCAAAGGCAGAACTCAAACAAACACTGCTGTACAGTTCTAATCAAACATCTCCGTATGGTTATAAAGACCCCTGACCATAAACTTGTTGGACATCCTATGATTTTACCCCATTATCACAAAATTTGGGAGAACACGTGTGGGGAATTTATGCCTATCTAGTCAAATTGTAGTATTTGTATTTGCCTGTTCTGTTCTCTTGGTGCATGCCATGCGTACTGGCACCTGATCATGTCATCGTAAGGTCAGAGTGGTTATTTATTCTTTTACCCTTGTGGCTCTGTTGCAGGACTTTAACTCTGGCCTGGCCATCACCATGGTCGATCTAACTGCAGCATGCATCAAACACGTGGACCGCCGAGGCTTTGAGATCAACACTCCTTTTAAATCCTTTTGGTAAGTGTCCAGCTTACCTAACTCAAACACCTAAGTGTTCAGGCTGCCGTTTTTATTCATTTAATGAGGGATTTAACTACTTGTTTAATCTAGTTTAATCTAATATGACTTATGAAATGACCTTCTAACCTTTATAATCCTTTTAACTCACTTTTTTATTTCATATCAATTCTCTTTTGCTTAAATCCCTAAAGCAGCTCAGTAATCACATTTTCACTTAAGAATTAGACAGCAGGGAGTACAGTGTATCACAAAAGTGAGTACACCCCTCACATTTCTGCAGATATTTAAGTATATCTTTTCATGGGACAACACTGACAAAATGACACTTTGACACAATGAAAAGTAGTCTGTGTGCAGCTTATATAACAGTGTAAATTTATTCTTCCCTCAAAATAACTCAATATACAGCCATTAATGTCTAAACCACCGGCAACAAAAGTGAGTACACCCCTTAGTGAAAGTTCCTGAAGTGTCAATATTTTGTGTGGCCACCATTATTTCCCAGAACTGCCTTAACTCTCCTGGGCATGGAGTTTACCAGAGCTTCACAGGTTGCCACTGGAATGCTTTTCCACTCCTCCATGACGACATCACAGAGCCGGCGGATATTCGAGACTTTGCGTTCCTCCACCTTCCGCTTGAGGATGCCCCAAAGATGTTCTATTGGGTTAAGGTCTGGAGACATGCTTGGCCAGTCCATCACCTTTACCCTCAGACTCTTCAATAAAGCAGTGGTCGTCTTAGAGGTGTGTTTGGGGTCATTATCATGCTGGAACACTGCCCTGCGACCCAGTTTCCGGAGGGAGGGGATCATGCTCTGCTCAGTATTTCACAGTACATATTGGAGTTCATGTGTCCCTCAATGAAATGTAACTCCCAAACACCTGCTGCACTCATGCAGCCCCAGACCATGGCATTCCCACCACCATGCTTGACTGTAGGCATGACACACTTATCTTTGTACTCCTCACCTGATTGCCGCCACACATGCTTGAGACCATCTGAACCAAACAAATTAATCTTGGTCTCATCAGACCATAGGACATGGTTCCAGTAATCCATGTCCTTTGTTGACATGTCTTCAGCAAACTGTTTGCGGGCTTTCTTGTGTAGAGACTTCAGAAGAGGCTTCCTTCTGGGGTGACAGCCATGCAGACCAATTTGATGTAGTGTGCGGCGTATGGTCTGAGCACTGACAGGCTGACCCCCCACCTTTTCAATCTCTGCAGCAATGCTGACAGCACTCCTGTGCCTATCTTTCAAAGACAGCAGCTGGATGTGACGCTGAGCACGTGCACTCAGCTTCTTTGGACGACCAACGCGAGGTCTGTTCTGAGTGGACCCTGCTCTTTTAAAACGCTGGATGATCTTGGCCACTGTGCTGCAGCTCAGTTTCAGGGTGTTGGCAATCTTCTTGTAGCCTTGGCCATCTTCATGTAGCGCAACAATTCGTCTTTTAAGATCCTCAGAGAGTTCTTTGCCATGAGGTGCCATGTTGGAACTTTCAGTGACCAGTATGAGAGAGTGTGAGAGCTGTACTACTAAATTGAACACACCTGCTCCCTATGCACACCTGAGACCTAGTAACACTAACAAATCACATGACATTTTGGAGGGAAAATGACAAGCAGTGCTCAATTTGGACATTTAGGGGTGTAGTCTCTTAGGGGTGTACTCACTTTTGTTGCCGATGGTTTAGACATTAATGGCTGTATTTTGAGTTATTTTGAGGGAAGAATAAATTTACACTGTTATATAAGCTGCACACAGACTACTTTTCATTGTGTCAAAGTGTCATTTTGTCAGTGTTGTCCCATGAAAAGATATACTTAAATATCTGCAGAAATGTGAGGGGTGTACTCACTTTTGTGATACACTGTATGTACTCATCATTTTATCCAAATTTACATTACATTTACCCATAATCTTGGAATTTCTTAATCTTTTTTGAATTGTAATCAATGGGTTTATGCCAGTATTTTAAATGCCCATAAATGAAATGTCATATTAATATTTATATTAATAATTAATATTAATTAATATTAATATTTTCAAATAATTTGATTCAGTTTGACCTGTGTTCACTTTAGGCAATAGAGTGAGATAGAAAGCTGTGTGAACTGTACCTTATCTCATCTAATCTTCTATCTGCTTCTTCTGTCCATCCATCCATCCATCCATGTATCTATCTATCTAGGTATCCATCCATCCATCAATGTATCTATTTAGCCATCCATCCATCCATCCATCCATCCATCCATCCATCTATTTATCCATCCATCCATCTATCTATTTAGCTATCCGTCCATCCATCCATCTATCTATTTAGCTATCCATTCATCCATCCGTCCGTTCATCCGTCCATCCATCCATCCATCCATCAATCCATCATCCATCCATCATCCATCTATCTATCTATTTATCTATCTATTTAGCTATCCATCCATCCATCCATCCATCCATCCAACCATCCATCCATCCGTCCATCCATCCATCCATTATTTCATCTATCCATTTATCTATCCATCTATCTGTCCATCCATCCATCCATCCATCCATCCATTATTTCACCTATCCATCCATCTATCCATCTATCGACCCATCCATCTATTCATTTATCTATCCATCCATCCATCCATCCATCCATCCATCCATCCATCATTCCACTTATCCATTTATCTATCCGTCCATCCATCCATCCATCCATCCATTATTTCATCTATCCATTTATCTTTCCATCTATCCGTCCATCCATCCATCCATCCATTATTTCATCTATCCATTTATCTTTCCATCTATCCATCCATCCATCCATCCATCATTCCACTTATCCATTTATCTATCTATCCATCTATCCGTCCATCCATCCATCCATCCATCCATTATTTCATCTATCCATTTATCTTTCCATCTATCCGTCCATCCATCTATCCATCTATCGACCCATCCATCCATCATTCCACCTATCCATTTATCTATCCATCTATCTGTCCATCCATCCATCCATCATTCCACTTATCCATTTATCTATCCGTCCATCCATCCATCCATCCATCCATCCATTATTTCATCTATCCATTTATCTTTCCATCTATCCGTCCATCCATCTATCCATCTATCGACCCATCCATCCATCATTCCACCTATCCATTTATCTATCCATCTATCTGTCCATCCATCCATCCATCCATCCATCATTCCACTTATCCATTTATCTATCTATCCGTCCATCCATCCATCCATCCATCCATCCATCCATCCATTATTTCATCTATCCATTTATCTTTCCATCTATCCGTCCATCCATCTATCCATCTATCGACCCATCCATCCATCATTCCACCTATCCATTTATCTATCCATCTATCTGTCCATCCATCCATCCATCCATCCATTATTTCACCTATCCATCCATCTATCCATCTATCGACCCATCCATCTATTAATTTATCTATCCATCCATCCGTCCATCCATCATCATCCATCTATCCATCCATTTATCTATCTACCCATCCATCCAGCCATCCATCTATCTATTTGTCTGTCTGTCTGTCTGTCTGTCTGTCTGTCTGTCTGTCTGTCTGTCTGTCTGTCCGTCTATCAGCTGTGAGGTATTATCATTTAATTGGCTTCCTTCAGTGGGCTAAAACTATTAAACACATGCCTAATGCCTGACCTGTATTCATCTTGCAGATGTGGAGCCCACAAAATGTTGCCCATGCGTAAGTGGCCTGGTTACTAGATGCTTCCCTATGTACACCACACACAAGCCTGGCAACCCTATTCTGGGCAGGATTTACTACATCATTTTATAGGACTCTCTCCCTTAGACTTGCTACGTTTGGATGATCCTATTAGGAACATTTAGCTTCTGGAGACAGCAATGATATTCAATAAAGTACACAAGCTACGTCACCATGACAAGGTCTTGGTCCATGACTTTATTTAAATGTGTCCTGACACACTTTCTCTAGGGATAAGCATTTTCAGGTTGACTCAGTGATGCAGCAGGAGCTGCTGATACTACACAGCTCCAGGATCCTGGGGACCTTTGTTTAAACTTCAAATCATGCCAGTTGAGGGATTGGCTCTTTACTTTTACCATTTATCAATAAATCACCAGTCTCAGGCAGTTTCTCTCTAGCTTTCTGATGCTAAGAATCCAACAAGTTTGTGTATGGCTGTTGAAATCTTTCCAAAAGATTTCAAAAGCTTCTTTTACCCATAATTCACCTAATGCACTTTTATCCTGTACTTTACAAAGCTATACTGGCTTTCTTGTCTTGCACACACTGTTTTTAAAATCCTCACCCTGAAGGTTTTTGAGGCACCCCTCTTAACTGTGCTGTGGATAAACCTGAAAATATTCTAAATGCTCACCTAAAGTTAGTAAAAAATGACCGTATTAGATCCTAAACATAAAAAAATACTTTATTTATTTAATATATATTAAAAAGTCCTTAATACAAGTAAAATTTGTTATCACTATTTCAAACCATCAGTTAGAGGGACACAGTTTGGACAAAATTGGGTGTCTCAACATGAAAATTATTTAAATAAAATACAAACAAATAAGGTGATAGCTAAATCAGCCTAAAGCTTTGGAATAGCCCTTCCTAATTTCTGACCTCAACCCTGAATATGTGGACATTATTGAAAAAGATGGTGCCTAGTAGAGAGTTCAAAAATTCAACCAGAGTTGTGTTTTCTCCCCCTTTTTCTTCCAATTTTTAGCGCATCCAATTTTTACCCTATTGCGTTATGCTTCCTCTCTACTGGTGCTGACCCCCATCCTGACTGTGGAGCGCGAACTGACACACACCTCCTCCAACATGTGTGCAGTAGCCGACTGCATCTTTTCACCTGCACGAGGCGAGTTCATATGTGGATCAGCCTTGTGTACGGAGAGCCACACCCTGATCACATTATTCCCCAACTCTGTGCAGACGGCATCAATCAGCCAGCAGAGGCCGTAATTGTATCAGTTATGAGGTCCCAGCTCTGGCTTACCCACCGTGTATGAACAACAAGCCAGTCGTTGTTCATATAGCCGCCCAGCCCAGCAGAATGGCAGAGCTTAGATTCGATACGATGTATTCGAAATCCCAGCTCTGGTTTGCTAGTGTATTTTACTGCTGCACCACCTGGGTGGCTTGTTGATGACTTTTAACCTAATTTGGTTTTATGAGATTATATACAAATGTAAGCAGTTTTTTAAAGATTTGTTAAACTTCTTAAACCTGTTAAAAATAAATAAGACTGTAACATAAATGAACAAATTTGGCTGCCCAAGATCTGCACCCATGTCAATCATACAATATGTACAGTGGGGCCAAAAAGTATTTAGTCAGCCACTAATTGTGCAGGTTCTCCTACTTAGAAAGATGAGAGAGGTCTGTAATTTTCATCATAGGTACACTTCAACTATGAGAGACAAAATGAGAAAAAAAAATCCAAGAAATCACATTGTAGGATTTTTAAAGAATTTATTTGTAAATTATGGTGGAAAATAAGTATTTGGTCAATAACAAAAGTTCAACTCAATACTTTGTAACATGACCTTTGTTGGCAATGACAGAGGTGAAACGTTTCCTGTAAGTCTTCACCAGGTTTGCACACACTGTAGCTGGTATTTTGGCCCATTCCTCCATGCAGATCTCCTACAGTGATGTTTTGGGGCTGTCGCTGGGCAACACGGACTTTCAACTTTCTCCACACATTTTCTATGGGGTTGAGGTCTGGAGACTGGCTGGGCCACTCCAGGACCTTGAAAAGCTTTTTACGGAGCCACTCCTTCGTTGCCCGAGCGGTGTGTTTGGGATTATTGTCATGCTGGAAGACCCAGCCACGTTCCATCTTCAATGATCTCACTGATGGAAGGAGATTTTGGCTTAAAATCTCACGATACATGGCCCTGTTCATTCTTCCCTTAACACGGATCAGTTGTCCTGTCCCCTTTGCAGAAAAACAGCCCCAAAGCATGATGTTTCCACCCCCATGCTTCACAGTAGGTATGGTGTTCTTGGGTTCTTCTTCTTCCTCCAAACACGACGAGTTGAGTTTTTACCAAAAAGTTCCATTTTGGTTTCATCTGACCACATGATATTCTCCCAATCCTCTTCTGGATCATCCATATGCTCTCTGGCAAACTTCAGACGGGCCTGGACATGTACTGGCTTAAGCAGGGGGACACGCCTGGCATTGCAGGATTTGAGTCCCTCTCGGCGTAGTGTGTTACTGGTAGCCTTGGTACTTTGGTCCCAGCTCTCTGCAGGTCATTCATCAGGTCCCTCCGTGTAGTTCTGGGATTTTTGCTCACCGTTCTCATGATCATTTTGACCCCACGGGATGAGATCTTGACCCCAAGGGAGATTATCAATGGTCTTGTATGTCTTCCATTTTCTTACAATTGCTCCCACAGTTGATTTATTTACACCAACCTGCTTGCCTATTGTGGATTCACTCTTCCCAGCCTGGTGCAGGTCTACAATTTTCTTCCTGGTGTCCTTCGACAGCTCTTTGGTCTTGGCCATGGTTGAGTTTGGAGTCTGACTGTTTGAGGCTGTGGACAGGTGTCTTTTATACAGATAACGAGGTCAAACAGGTGCCATTAATACAGGTAATGAGTGGAGGACAGAAGAGCTTCTTAAAGAAGAAGTTACAGGTCTGTGAGAGCCAGAAATCTTGCTTGTTTGTTATTGACCAAATACTTATTTTCCACCATAATTTACAAATAAATTCTTTAAAAAATCCTACAATGTGATTTCCTGGATTTTTTTTCTTCTCATTTTGTCTCTCATAGTTGATGTGTACCTATGATGAAACTTACAGACCTCTCTCATCTTTCTAAGTAGGAGAACCTGCACAATCAGTGGCTGACTAAATACTTTTTGACCCCGCTGTATTGTTACTTTTGGACATATGATTTATTGATTAATTTATATATACTTACCAAGCACTTTATTTAAATTTGGTCAGTGGGGGTTCTATGGGTGTCACCTTTCATTTATAAATGGGGTACTGTGGGTGAACATAACATAAAAAGCAACAGATAGGCTACAGTCATTAATAGTATACTCACAAAGTAAATCTGTAGGGCAGGTTTAGCTTATAAAGTAATCAATAAATGTTCATACAACATAGGTGTACCTAATAAAGAGCTCAGTGAGTGTGTGTATATGATGTGTGTGTCTGTGTATGTGCCTACGTGACTAGATCAAACTGCTGTCCAAGCCTTCATCCTGTCTTCATCAAAACGTATTAAAAATAAATAGGGCTGCAAGTTAAATGAACAAATTCATCTTCAGCCTAATGTCATTAAATATGTGCGCCCATCTCAATCAGTCACATAGTTAATTTTTCATGCTCCTTACTAATCTCCTTACTATCGCTGCACTACTTTCAGATTTAAGATAAGGCTGTTGCTCTGCCACGTGGGTAACATCTTTGAGTGTACGTTTTCCTGTTTTAAGTCTAATAACGTATCAGTGTCAAAATCCTACCCTCTTATCTAAACCTAAAGTGTGATTGAAGCACTGGATAAATTTACTCCAAGATGAAAATGAAGGACTCTTTTTGAACGCCTTTGTATGTTTTTAAAGTAACCAGAGTGTGTCATAGCTGAACTCGATGGTGCGAGATTTATTAGTGTAAGATAAAACACTTCTGATTCTTTTAGGCTGTTTTGGTAACACTTCTCCTAGTCACTCCCCCGCTGCATTTCTTTTTTTCCATATCAGCCACAAACAGTTCCTCACTCATTACTGTTCTGTTTCTTTGATACGGCAATCTGAGCCACTTTCACTCATTATTGATCTGTTTTCTCTTTCCTGCTTTCTTTTTCTTATCTTTTTTTTAAAACCAGCACTCTTAAACTAGTCATACAGTGATGTTTTGCTAAACTTTGACCCCTTGTGAGCAGGCGTCTTTAGGAACATGGCTGTCGGCACTGACCAAATCGATGATCTTTGGAAAGGATTGTTTTTAATGACCCTGTTATAGTTGTTGGAGAGCATTCAGGCTAAAAGCCTTATTTTTCTGAGCAGCACAGTTTGCTTGTTTCTGCCTTTTCTGGACTTTGAATGTATTGATCTGCTTGTATGTGCTGATCACTTTCGAGGGATGTGTGTATGTAATTTAGTGTCAACGCTGTCAGAGTAATTGGAATTTATTGCTTTAATGCAGGATTAAAAATGATTTCTTTTCTTGGATCTCTTGGAGTCATTAAATACTGTAAAGAACCATTAAATTCGGTAATACCACAAGGGCTCTCAGAATTAATATTGATTGAGTGATAATTGTGTCTTCTATTTTCTTTTTTTTTTCTTCTTCTACGTCTTTTGGCTGCTCCTGTAGGGGTCGCCACAAAAAATAATTCTCAATTTTGCCCTGTCATGAACATCCTCTTTCACACCGAGCACCTGCATGTTCTCTCTCACCACATTCGCAAACCATAAACCTCCTCTTTGGCCGTCCTTTCCACCAACCTCCTGCGACTGCACCCTCAGCACCCTTTTCCCAAAACAACTCTCATCCCTTTTCTGCACATGCCCAAACCATCTCAGTCTTGCCTTCCTAACATCCTACCTGCACTGTCCCTATGATAAACATATTCCTAATCTTGTCTGTACTAATCACTCCCAGCATGAATTGTGTAGACTGTAATATCTTCTAGCACAAATTCACTATTAAAAATGTATACACCGAAGAGGCATAACATTATGACCACTGATGGGTGACGTGAATAACACTGATTATCTCTTCATCACGGCACCTGTTAGTGGGTGGAATATTGGGCAGCAAGTGAACATTGAAAAGCCATGTATGCTGTTACTCACACACACACATAGACGCACGCGGGCGGCACGGTTGTTTAGTGAGTAGCACTGTTGCCTCACAGCAAGAACGTCCTGGGTTCGATCCCCAGGTGGAGTCTGGGTCCTTTCTGTGTGGATTTTTGCATGTTCTCCCCGTGTCTGCGTGGGTTTCCTCCGGGAGCTCCGGTTTCCTCCCACAGTCCAATGATATGCAGTCAGGTTAATTAGGGATACAAAATCGTCCATGACTGTGGTTGACATTTAACTTGTGTACTAATAAATGAATCTTGTGTAACGAGTAACTACCGTTTCTGTCATGAATGTAACCAAAAGTGTTAAACATGACATTAAAATCCTAATAAACAAACACACAAACACACACACCTTGTTTTAAATGTTACCCTCTGCCCTAAGAGTATTCACATTGGTTACAGTCAAAGTGCAGCTTTATTGAGGGTAAAGAGTGTGAAAATGAGTAATGCGTTACTGCTTAAAAAGCAGAGATGCACAGCAGGATATTCTGTTGGCACACCATTGCTGAGATTCTGAACTCCTGAGTGCGAACCTCAGCTCTGCTACCGGTCGGCTGGGTGCCCTGTAGCGGGCGTAATTGGCAGTGCCTGCAGCAGACAAAAACTGGCCATTTAAAGTCTAATGTGGGTGGGGTTTTTGACGCTGTGTTAGAACCTTGGCTAGTAGTGAAGGAGTTCAGAGATCAGTGCGTGGCTCTCCATGCGTTAATACTGACCTCATGCACAAATTCACCAAAAAGGTGCTTAAACTTTTATTTTTAATAAGCACTTCATCCTGATACGGGCTTCTGAAGCCCAAAGCTGGAATACATACTGGACGTTGCACCAGTGCATTGCAGGGCACCACTCGTTTTGTCTTGTGAATGATTTCTCTTTTTCTCCCCATTTCTCTCTCACATTTCTCTCACTTTCTCAGTCTATCATTCTTTAACTCCCTCTCTTTTAGACAAATTTTATTTGCTTTCAATTTTCTCTTTTATAATTTAGACATTTCCAATTTCCCCCCAAATGCATTGTCAACGTTTGCCTTATGCATTCTACAGTCTTAATATTCCTTAGCCGCTCATGCGCCTCAAGCATATTGTAGGTAATACCCCATCCAGCCTTTCCTTCCCCAAATGCAGCCAAACATGTATGTAAAGCGCCTGTGGGCTAGCAAAATAAACTGCTGCTCCGCCCGAGCGGCTATCCTTATTTTCTTGTGTCTGCGGGATGCTGGCTTTTCTCTTTCTTTCTTATTATCTTAGATCTTGTGTAATACCCTTCAGCACATTGTATCTCTTCTGGTTGTCTGTTAAATCTAATTAATAATGAACAGTTATAAAAAAAAAACCTTTAATTGTTTCAGTTTCACGGCTGAGTCGGAACATGAGAGGGAGGAGTGGATCGAGGCTGTGCAGGAATCAATCGTTGAAACGCTGTCCAATTATGAAGTGGCTGAGAAGATTTGGTTTAACCAGTCAAACAGAGGCTGCGCTGACTGTCGAGCTCCCAACCCCGAGTGGGCCTCTATTAACCTCGGAGTGGTCATCTGTAAAATGTGTGCAGGTACACACTCGCCGAACAGAACACACACTAAACATAAGCATAGGCATACTGTACACTTAAATAAAAGTATAGCAGTAAAAGAATACATTTTGTTACTTTTGCATTACAGAACAATGTACAACACCCTACTAAATGTAAAGAAGTAATTATTACACTGCTTATACAACCCCTGGCAAAAATTATGGAATCACCACTCTTGGAAGATGTTCTGTCAATTGTTTAATTTTGTAGAAAAAAAATAAATCACAGACATGCCACAAAACTATCATTTTTCAAAATGTCAACCTTCTGGCATTAAGAAACAATAAAAAAAAGAAACAAATATAATAGTTGTGGTCAGTCACAATTGCTTTTTTTAGCTCAAGTAGAGGAAAAAAATATGGAATCACTCAAATCTGAGGAAAAAATTATGGAATCACTCTGTAATTTGCAGTTTAAAAACAAAACATCTGCAGCAGATTAGATTTGCTAATTATTCTTCAGTTTAAAAAGAGTGCTTACACCTCGGAGAGCTGTTGCACAAAGCAGATTGTCATGAATCATGGTTCCAACACAAGATATGTCAGTTGAAACAAATGAGAGGATTATAAAACTCCTTCAAGAAGATAAATCATTGTGGAATGTCGCAAAATATGTTGGTTGTTCCCAGTAAGCTGTGTTTAAAATCTGGACCAAGTACAAACAAAATGGGAAGGTTGTAAAAGGGAAGCATACTGGTAGACCAAGTAAGACATCAAAGCATCAAGATAGAAAACTTAAAGCAATATGTCTTGAAAACAGAAAATGCACAACAAAACAAATGAGAAACAAGTGGCCGGAAAGTGGAGTCAATGTCTGTGACTGAACTGTAAGAAATGACCTAAAAGAAATGGGATTTACATACAGAAAAGCCAAACAAAAGCCATCATTAACACCTAAAAAGAAAAGAACAAGGTTAAAGTAGGCTAAAGAAAAGCAATCGTGGACTGTGGGTGACTGGATAAAAGTGATCTTCAGTGATGAATCGCGAATCTGCATTGGGCAAGGTGATGATGCTGGAACTTTTGTTTGGTGTCTGTCCAATGAAATTTATGAAGATAACTGCCTAAAGAAAACATGTTAATTTCCACAGTTGTTGATGATATGGGCCTGCATGTCGGGTAAAGGCACAGGGGAGATGGTCTTCAATAAATGCCAAAGTCCACATTGAAATTTTGGACGCTTTTCTTATTCCATCAGTTGAAAGGATGTTTGGTGATGATGACTTCATTTTTCAAGATGATAATGCATCTTGCCATAGGGCAAAGGACGTGAAAACTTTCCTTCAAGAAAACATATAATGTCAATGGCATGGCCTGCAAATAGTCCGGATCTCAATCCATTTGAAAATCTCTGGTGGAAATTGAAGAAAATGGTCAATGACAAGGTTCCAACCTGCAAAGCTGATCTGGCAACAGCAAGAGACAGTTGAAGGCAGATTGATGAAGAATACTGTTTGTCATTAGTTAACTCCATGCCTCAGAGAGTTTAAACCATTATAAAAGCCAGAGGTGGTGCAACAAAGTAATAATGGTGCAGTGTTTTCTAATGATTCCATAATTTTTTCCTCAGATTTGAGTGATTCCATATTTTTTTTCCTCTACTTGATCTAAAAAAAAAAGCAATTGTGACTGACCACAACTATTATATTTGTTTCTTTTTTTATTGTTTCTTAATGCCAGAGGGTTGACAGTTTGAGAAATGATAGTTTTGTGGCATGTCTGTGATTTATTTTTTTTCTACAAAATTAAACAATTGAAAGAACATCTTCCAAGAGTGGTGATTCCATAATTTTTGCCAGGGGTTGTAGTAAGGGGTTCACACTATATAGACGATACAAAGAGGTTTTCAGTGCTACCCAAATTTAATGTCAAACAGTGGATTGTTAAACCAGTTATTTATTTGTCAGTGTGTTCATGTGTTTACAAAAAACTTATTTGTTAGAACTGTTCACAGAAAGCACAAAGACATCCAGGCACAAAGATTACTGCTGTAGTTAATTTAATTAAACCGGCTCTGCTACAATATAATCTTGTGCTATCCTCTACAACAATATTTTGCTAATTGTTTTTATAGGTGTGCAAGTTCTTTTTTAGTAGCCAAGTATTGCTGTTGTTGTTTTTACTATGGTTTTAAGTTTTTAGCATTTTCTACAGTTTTGACCTAAAAGGGGGATAAACTGCATGCCAATTTTAAAATAGGATGTCCAAGTTCATATTCAGGTATCCACATAAGTATAGCCATAAAGTGTAGATAACGCTGAAGAGATAAATCTTTAAGACAACATAAATTGTAGGTGTGTTCATGTGTAGTATGTAAACTATATTTTTATTACTATAAGCATACTATTTAAAATATTTACATCGTCAGCATTTAGCAGACACTCTTTATCCAAAGCCACTTACAATACTGTGACAGTATATTGTCAAAACAGTTGAGGGTTAAAGACCTTACTCAATGGCCCAGCAGTGGCAGCCTGGCAGTGATGGGGCTTGAACCAGCGATCTTTTAATTAATAGTCCAGTAACTTAACCGCTAGGCTACACCTGGCCAAAACAACAGCACACTGGACATAGTTTGCCAAAAAAAAGCTTTAATTATATAAAAACTGATTATGTGTTGAGGAAAGACAAAAACTGGTGAGAGAACCTTACGAAAGACGGTGTGAAATGTACCAAAAGAACTACATACAACTTTTAATAAACTTCAGACTGACCTTGAGATATCTGGAGTGATGGTTTCAACCTGTACCATATGTCACACACTGAACGAAACAAGGCTCTATGGGCGAAAGCCAAAGACGACCCTACAGCTTAAGGAGCGGCATGAAAAAAAATGCCAGAACTGTACCAAAACATACACAGACAAACCACAATCCTTCTGGGAAAATTTGCTACAATATTGTTACATAGTTACATAGTCTTTTGTTTATTATTATTCACTGTTTTTTTCCAGAATTGCCTAGAAAATCCATCAAAAACGCTATTGCTAAATGTATGAGGACCCAAAGCCTTGAGCTTCTTTTTGAAGAGTGTGAAAAGGTTTTTGACATATTTTGGAATATGTTTGAGACTATTGTGACAATTGTTGTGACAACAGATTGGGAAATGTCCTTCCCTGTGCATAAAGTGAGGTCCATAAAGACATGGATTAACAAGTTTGCTGTGCAGTAACTACAGTGGCTTTCACAGATTCCAGACCTTAATTGCATTCAACACTTTTTGGATGAAGCAAAATATGCATTGTGAGCCAGGGCCAACATGAATTTAGAATGCTCTTTTGTGTAAATGGTTACAAATTCTCACAGTCAGTCCAAAATCATATTGATAGCGTTCCCTAACAAAGTGGGGGTTGTTATACCTGTAACAAGCTGATTTTGTCCTAGGAGTCAGAAAATCTTGATGAGGAATCTCCGTTTGTTAGTTTGTGACTTAAAGCTCAAGCGGCAGTTAATGCTTGAAAACCCTCCAATGTAGCTGAATTAACACAATTCTGTACAGAAAGACCAGAATTCTTCCACAGTGATGTAAAAGACTCACCACAAGTCATCGCAAAGTTTTAATTGCAGTTGTTACTACAAAGATGGCACAACCAGTTTTTATTCACATGGGTGATATAGTTTTTGAATAAATCTTTATCTTTGATAAAAAAAATGATCATTTAAAAGCTGCATTTTATGTTTACACGTTGTATTTATCAGATCTATAGTGTCTAAAATACAGTGGTCATTATGTTTATGTTATCAGAGACTAAATATAAAATCATCATTCCCATAAGTCTTACCAGTCTTCTTGTCCCTGGCACTGAAATCATCCCTATGCCATGACGATGTCACCACCATCTTTCACCTGTAGGATGGTATTAGCCAGGTGATGTGCAGTGTCTGTTTTTTGGCAGACATAGTGCTTGCTGTTCTGCTAAATAATTGTATCATCAGACCAGAAAATCTTTTTCCTTGCGCTACCAGGGTCCATTACTTGCCATCATAAACCTTTTAGTCAACAGTGGCTTCCAACTTGCCACTCTGCAATAAAAGCCTGATGTATGAAGTGCTGCAGAGATGGTTGTCTCTACAACAGGTTCATCCATCTATTTACAGGACTTTTGTAGCTCTTTTAAAGTGACCGTTGGGTCTTTTCTTACTTTCCTTGGACTTTTAAAAACACGCCAGGTGCTACAGTGACTTAATTCAGGGTCCTGACAACTGCTTTACTAATGCAGTCTTTGGAAGCAAATAAACTTAAGAACAGGCTGTTCCTAATTCCGTATGCCTTAGTAAATCAACTTCCTATTTTTGTGTGTTCCCCCCTTATTTGCAGAGGAATTCATTTTGCATAGAGGTACATTATGCAAGTTTTCATGTACATGGCATACAAACTGTGCATTTAGGCTTGTGACACTATCGAACATAACACTCAGATTAGTATGGTAACATGCCCAGAGTAATTGGTTCAGGTCCTGGCAGTAATCATTTATTAGATGCAATTAAGTGATCTTTAAAATATCAGGGGTAGCACTGTCGCCTCACAGCAAGAAGGTCCTGGGTTCGATCCTCAGGTGGGGCGGTCCGGGTCCTTTCTGTGTGGAGTTTGCATGTTCTCCCTGTGTCTGCGTGGGTTTCCTCCGGGGGCTCCAGTTTCCTCCAACAGTCCAAAGACATGCAAGTGAGGTGAACTGGACATACTAAATTGTCTGTGACTTGTGAACTGATGAATTTTGTGTAACGAGTAACTACCGTTTCTGTCATGAATGTAACCAAAGTGTAAAACATGACGTTAAAATCCTAATAAATAAAATAATAAATAAATTAAAATGGTTTTGAGTTTACATCAATCAATCAGTAGCCCTCCGACAGGTAGTGTGACAAGTGTTTAAGCTGTTTACATATCAGTACATAGGTTACAAGTACTGAAGAAAAAGGCTATCTGGATAATATTTTTATTTATTATGAGTATGCTGTGTTCCTGATCGCTTTAATAGCCTGGTAATTCCTAAAATCCATTTGTGATTGAGGACAGTGGTAGCCTAGTGGGTATAGCTTTGGAATATAAATTGGAAGATTGTCAGTTTTAATCCAGGCTCTGCTATGCAGCCACTGTTGGGCCCTTGAGCAAGGTCCTTAACCCTGTCTGCACCAGGTGCGCTGTGCAATGACTGACCCTGCGCTCTGACCCCAGCTTCCAAACAAGCTGGGATACGCAAAAAAAGGAATTTCATTGTACTATAAACATGTATACATACTGTATATATATACAGTGTATCACAAAAGTGAGTACACCCCTCACATTTCTGCAAATATTTCATTATATCTTTTCATGGGACAACACTATAGACATGAAACTTGGATATAACTTAGAGTAGTCAGTGTACAGCATGTATAGCAGTGTAGATTTACTGTCTTCTGAAAATAACTCAACACACAGCCATTAATGTCTAAATAGCTGGCAACATAAGTGAGTACACCCCACAGTGAACATGTCCACATTGTGCCCAAATGTGTCGTTGTCCCTCCCTGGTGTCATGTGTCAAGGTCCCAGGTGTAAATGGGGAGCAGGGCTGTTAAATTTGGTGTTTTGGGTACAATTCTCTCATACTGGCCACTGGATATTCAACATGGCACCTCATGGCAAAGAACTCTCTGAGGATGTGAGAAATAGAATTGTTGCTCTCCACAAAGATGGCCTGGGCTATAAGAAGATTGCTAACACCCTGAAACTGAGCTACAGCATGGTGGCCAAGGTCATACAGCGGTTTTCCAGGACAGGTTCCACTCGGAACAGGCTTCGCCAGGGTCGACCAAAGAAGTTGAGTCCACGTGTTCGGCGTCATATCCAGAGGTTGGCTTTAAAAAATAGACACATGAGTGCTGCCAGCATTGCTGCAGAGGTTGAAGACGTGGGAGGTCAGCCTGTCAGTGCTCAGACCATACACCGCACACGGCATCAACTGGGTCTGCATGGTCGTCATCCCAGAAGGAAGCTGACGCACAAGAAAGCCCGCAAACAGTTTGCTGAAGACAAGCAGTCCAAGAACATGGATTACTGGAATGCCCTGTGGTCTGACGAGACCAAGATAAACTTGTTTGGCTCAGATGGTGTCCAGCATGTGTGGCGGCGCCCTGGTGAGAAGTACCAAGACAACTGTATCTTGCCTACAGTCAAGCATGGTGGTGGTAGCATCATGGTCTTGGGCTGCATGAGTGTTGCTGGCACTGGGGAGCTGCAGTTCATTGAGGGAAACATGAATTCTGAAACAGAGCATGATCCCCTCCCTTCGAAAACTGGGCCGCATGGCAGTTTTCCAACAGGATAACGACCCCAAACACAACCTCCAAGATGACAACTGCCTTGCTGAGGAAGCTGAAGGTAAAGGTGATGGACTAAACCCAATTGAGCACCTGTGGCGCATCCTCAAGTGGAAGGTGGAGGAGCACAAGGTGTCTAACATCCACCAGCTCCGTGATGTCATCATGGAGGAGTGGAAGAGGATTCCAGTAGCAACCTGTGCAGCTCTGGTGAATTCCATGCCCAGGAGGGTTAAGGCAGTGCTGGATAATAATGGTGGTCACACAAAATATTGACACTTTGGGCACAATTTGGACATGTTCACTGTGGGGTGTACTCACTTATGTTGCAGCTATTTAGACATTAATGGCTGTGTGTTGAGTTATTTTCAGAAGACAGTAAATCTACACTGCTATACAAGTTGTACACTGACTACTCTAAGTTATATCCAAGTTTTAGTTCTATAGTGTTGTCCCATGAAAAGATATAATGAAATATTTGCAGAAATGTGAGGGGTGTACTCACTTTTGTGATACACTGTGTATATATATATATATATATATATATATATATTTATACAAATAAAGGCATTCTTCTAACTGTATTGCTATATGTATTGTATTTACAAAGCTTCTGATGCACCCTTGCTTTCTCCCATCTTTTTGTCTTTCTGTTTATATAACTTTCTCTACAAACTCTTAGCCTTTTTGACAGATATTAACGTATTCTTGCCTCCCTTGGTGCAACTGCAGAAAGCTTTCTACATCAAATGCTGGGATAATGGACATTCTCCCAGTACAAACTCCTGTTTCCATAGGAACACTTTCTTCACCACTTTATTTTTGCAGTTTTTATGATGGGTAATGGGTTTGTTTTTTTCTGCTGATTGTTGTAAATCTGACCTGTAATAAACTCTAACATCCTGATTTTAAATGCATGTAATAGTACTTCATTTATAATGTTGTTGTTATGACTTTTTTTATTAGTATTATTAATTCCACAGAATGGAAGAGCACTTTTTCTGATTCTGCAAATGTTTTGATTATTGTATGTTTGCAAAAGATGTAACAGTGCCTTAGGCCAACATGTGGTCAGTGTTGAATCCATTTTTTAACACAGTCTTAACAAATTTATTAACACTAATACACAAATAAAAACATAGCATTGTGATTATCGGCATGCCAATCTGTATAGGCAAAATACACTGATCATCTATAACATTAAAACCACCTCCATGTTTCTACACTCACTGTTCATTTTATCAGCTCCACTTACCATATAGAAGCACTTTGTAGTTCTACAGTTACTGACTGTAGTCCATCTGTTTCTCTACATACTTTTTAAACCTGCTTTTAGTCTGTTCTGCAATGGTCAGGACCGCCACAGAGTAGGTATTATTTAGATGGTGGATCATTCTCAGCACTGCAGTGACACTGACATGGTGGTGGTGTGTTAGTGTGTGTTGTTTTGGTATGAGTGGATCAGACACAGCAGCACTGCTGGAGTTTTTAAATATCGTGTCCACTTACTGTCCACTCTATTAGACACGCCTACCTAGTTGGTCCACCTTGTAGATGTAAGGTCAGAGACGATCGCTCATCTATTGCTCCTGTTTAAGTTGGTCATCTTCTAGACTTTCATTAGTGGTCACATGACGCTGCCCATGGGGCGCTGTTGGCTGGATATATTTTTGGTTGGTGGACTATTCTCAGTCCAGCAGTGACAGTAAGGTGTTTAAAAACACAACACACAGCACAACACACACTAACACACCACCACCATGTCAGTGTCACTGCAGTGCTAAGAGTGATCAACAACCCAAATAGTACCTGCTCTGTCGTGGTCCTGTGGGGGTCCTGACCTTTAAAGAACAAAGTAAAAGGAGGGTAAAAAGCATGCAGAGAAACAGATGGACTACAGTCAGTAATTGTAGATCTACAAAGTGCTACTATATGGTCAGTGAAGCTGATAAAATGGACAGTAGGTGTAGAAACAAGAAGGTGGTTTTATTGTTATTGCTGATTGGTGTATTTCCTAACTCATGAGATTCTCAGTTTATGATCATGTAAACCACTCTATAATTAGTTTTGTAGTTATGCAATAAATCAAATGATCTAGTATTTAATACACATTAACAACATGCTTTCAGAGGTTTATTGCTGTTTAAATGTGTACATTTTATCTATTATTTATTATGTAGAACAAACACTTAACACAATCGTTTTTTTGGTGGAAATTAGTTTAGCCATGAAAGAGCTTGAAATCAAAGCCCAATATTTGATGCGCAGACACTCTCCTCAGTTACATCAGGTTCTAAACAGCCATAATGATCTTAGATGGTGAGTGAGTTCCCCATATTATCACAAATTACACGAGAGGATCGCTTAATCCATATTCATAAAACGCCTCTCGCTCAATGTTTAATTCATCTGTTTTCCTTATAAGAAACAACAATGATGCCTCAAGTTTGGCTAAACAAACATAGACCAACAAACACAATTAATTACTCATGATTCATAAGAAATTAATGGCTTTAATGCCTTTCATTTGCAATTAGAGCTGTGACTGGTGAGAAATTAGGTCTTGGAATAGATAGGATTAGTGTTATAATGAGTTTCAGTTGAAGCAGGGTAAAAGGAAGAGCTGCTGTGCAATCCCAATTTCTTCCAATTTTCATATTTTAGGTTAATGAAAAAAATGTTGGCATTTCTTATAAAGCAAAAACATTTCCCTGAAAAAAATAGGTCAACTTATAATTCAGTATTTGATTAGAAGATTTGATATGAAACATGACCAGAGCTGCTCAGGCAGATCATTTATTTATATTTTTTGTGTGTTTGTGTGAAGATTTTACCCCCCATTTGCCTAAAGGAGGAAGCTTCAGGACCAGTTTAATGCAAGATTTAAACTTAGCCAATTTTAATGTTTATATGATTTATGGGCCATTACCTTAGTAAAGCATTTTCATCATTGACTGCTCTTGTATTTACACTAGATTCCCTTTTTGAACAACCCTCCTTGTTTTTATTTGGGCTTGGGATCTGCACTGAGAGGGCACTGACAAGTGTACTTCCCAATGACTAGGCTGTTCGGCCATAAACCTGGCCAATAGCACTGCTGGAATTCGTAATCTGGATCTCAGTGGTAGTGGGCTGGCATATTTTACTATTTTGCTGCTTAAGTGCCCTCAGTACAGCAATAAAACAAGAAAATTAAATAGACAAATACTTTCTTAAAACTTAACCCAAAATCATGATTGTTTATTTGTATTAATTTATAACCATTCCTGATCTAATTTGACCAAAAATGTGTTTCATTAAAACATGCACAAGTTGTATGTCTTAACACAATCAGCCATAACATTAAACCACCTCCTTGTTTCTACACTCACTGTCTATTTTATCAGCTCCACTTACCATATAAAAGCACTTTGAAGTTCTACAATTATTGACTGTAGTCCATCTATTTCTCTACATACTTTTTTGGCCTGCTTACACCCTGTTCTTCAATGGTCAGGACCACCACAGAGCAGACATTATTTAGGTGGTTGATCATTTTCAGCACTGCAGTGACAGTGACATGGTGGTGTGTTAGTTTGTGTTGTGCTGGTAATAGTGGATCAGACACAGCAGTGCTGCTGGAGTTTTTAAATACTGTGTCAACTTTATTAGACACTCCTACCTAGTTGGTCCACCTTGTAGATGTAAAGCCAGAGATGATCGCTCATTTATTGCTGCTGTTTGAGTTGGTCATCTTCTGGACCTTCATCATTGGTTACAGGACGCTGCCCACGGGGTGCTGTTGGCTGGATATTTTTGGTTGGTGGACTTTTCTCAGTCCAGCAGTAACTTTGAGGTGTTTAAAAACTCCCATCAGTGCTGCTGTGTCTTATCCACTCATACCAGCACAACACACACTAACACACCACCACCATGTCAGTGTCACTGCAGTGCTGAGAATCATCCAACACCCAAATAATACCTACTCTGTTGTGGTCCTTGGAGAGTCCTGACCATTGAAGAACAGCATGAAAGGGGGCTAACAAAGCATGCAGAGAAACAGATGGACTACAGTCAGTAATTGTAGAACTACAAAGTGCTTTTATATTGTAAGTGGAGCTGATAAAATGGACAGTGAGTGTAGAAACAAGGAGGTGGTTTTAATGTTATGGCTGATCAGTGTATATGCTTAGTTTCCAACAGCGTGCTAACACCATTGCAGTAACTCCCCTTTTTGCTATTTTAAAATGAATACTAAATAGCTAAGCTATATTTAGCTGTAAAATGCTACCAAATGTTTTATGTTGTCTCAATTAGCAATTTGAACTGATTTGATGTTTTTTGCTGTATAATTTAGGCCAGTTGTGGTAAATTGAGCACTTTTTTAAAACGTGTGCAATCATGAAAATATTTTATTTATGAACATAGAAGACTTAATTAAATAATTTGATCTTTTTTAAATAACTGTAATTATCAAATATTTTGAATAGTCATTGCAGTTCTGTGTATTTACAGTAAAGTTTGATCAAGAATCAGTGCAGTTACAGACATAGATCATCTTGTTTACTGTGTACTAATTTGGTTGTGTGCATGTGAAAGCACTCAGTCTTGTTACAGGAAGATTTAATTTCAAATCAGTGTGATCTTGGATTAAGTCAGTTAATTCAGAGTAATGTCTGATCTTCTATCAGTGCTTTTACAGTAAGTATAGATCTCAGAACAGTGCTAATACAGGGTGATCTGAATCAGTCTGATCTTGAATCAGTGCTTTTACAATAAGGTCTAATCTTAGATCCAAATGGTGATCTCAGATTAGACAGTTGTTTGGTGGGTAGCACTGTCACCTCACAGTGAGATGGTTCTGGGTTCAATTCCTAGGTGGAGTGGCCCGGATCCTTTCTGTGTGGACTTTGCATGTTCTTCCCATGGGTTTCCTCTGGGAGCTCTGTTTCCTCCCACAGTCCAAAGACATGTAAGTTGGGTGAATTGGAGATACAAAATTGCCAGTGATGGTGTTTGACATTCAACTTGAACTGATAATTCATGTGCAACTTGTAACAACCTGTTCTGTCATAAATGTAACCAAAAGTGTAAAACGTGTTAAAAATATAATAAATAAATGGTACAGAGGAAGATTTAATATCTATTCAATGCTATGACCGATAGTTTTTGTCTCAGCTCAAAACCCTCTATTTCTTCATCACAGGAAAGTCTAATCAGTGCTAACATGTTGGATTATGTGTTTGTTGGTGTGTTACCAGGTCAGCATCGGTTTCTGGGCTCTGGTATCTCACAGGTCAGGAGTCTAAAGTTGGACAGCAGTGTTTGGACCAATGAACTGGTAGAGGTAAGTTGCTGTTTTCCTATTTAGTAATTATTAATGTTAATTCTGTTTTTGTTCACTTATACGTGAATCCATGCCCTGTTGCTGAAAAATGTATGTCAAATACTGAAGATATGTCTCTGGGCATTTAAAGTGGCTCTGGGAGGCACCATATAAGACGTCTCGTAGAGTTTCTAATAATAATGGTGTGTCTGAAGCCAGGTTGACAGGTTCTCATTGCACGGACTCACCTCTTCATTCACTGACACACCTAAGAGCAATTTAGATTGAGCAACCCACTGATTACAGCCAATAGATAGATATACAGATAGATATGCACTGTGGCTCTGTATTAACAAATAATTCTCAGTTGTTGGGTTATAATTCAAATGGATTAATGATGTGTTTGATTTTCTTTATTCTTTAGTTTTTTCTGGAAGTTGGAAATGAAAATGCCAACCGTTTTTGGGCTGCCAATCTGCCACCAGAGGAGGAGATTCACATGGGGTCATCACCTGAGCAGCGGGCCACCTTTCACAGGCGGAAGTACAAAGAGAGAAAATACAGGAGAGTTCTGGAGGGGTTTAAAAGCCAGGAGGAGCTCAACAAGGTGTGTGTTTTGTGCTAAATTGTGCTAAAATTAAGTATTTTTTTTATTTCTTTCTGGTTTAAATGCCGAATTGAATTCTATTCTCTAATGCCGAATAGAATTAAAGTGCTTGAATGCACTGGAATTTTAATGCACATGTCATTTTTACATCCTAGTGTTCATATTATGTCATTTAATGACCATAGCTGCCATTTTTTAACATGAAGTCTAATTCTAAAAACACTTGCCACGTCACTAAAGCTCAAGACATTTAAGGGTGTTAGAAAAACTGTAGCGATGACTGCCCTCGACTTTAGTGCAGTTTAGAGCATTAAATCTCTGTTACAGAATGGCGACTGGCCTTAAAGACTAGTGCTCTGAACTCTTGTATATTAGGTGTGTATGTGGTGGCATTTGACATCATGTTTTTCTGTACCTTGTTGAAATACCCATTAGTACTGCTGCTACTACCGTGTGTGTGTTGCCACCTTTTACTTGCTAGCCCAGGTGCTAAATTGAAGTTGCCATGGTTACTGGTTTCCACAGCCTTACTGAACATTTTACTCAAAATCTGGCTGCAGACATTCTCATGTAAACAAATCAGCAGAGCAATCAGTTCTGAGCACTGCACTCGGTATAGCTGCAGTTTGCCATTACATCCCAAATAAAAATGAAAAATCAATAAGAAATACTACAGCAGAATAAACTGCAGTGGAATAGTTTGCGGTTTAGTTCTTTGTGTGTGCGTGTGTGTGTGTACATGCTTGGCAGGATGTGTTGTGTTTGTGGAGTAACTACTCTTTAAGCTTTAAAATAGATACTTTTTCTTATTATCAACTCCAGCACCAGCCATCAATGCTTTTGCTTTCCGAGATGTACAGGAGGGGTAGATGTCTTATTTGAGGGAAAAGTGGATTCGAAATGTGAATAGACATGAGAGATCAGTGTTAGTTGAAGGTTTTATAAAGTTTCTGGAGGGGGTGGGTAAACAGGAGAGAACAGAGAGAGTACTGGCATAAGTGGAAGCTTAGCAGTTAAGGTACTGGACTATCTATCTATCTATCTATCTATCTATCTATCTATCTATCTATCTATCTATCTATCCATCCATCCATCCATCCATCCATCCATCCATCCATCCATCCATCCATCCATCCATCCATCCATCCATCCATCCATCCATCCATCCATCCATCCATCCATCCATCCATCCATCCATCCATCCATCCATCCATCCATCCATCCATCCATCGATCCATCCAGGTTGCCGGTTCAAGTCTCACCACTGCCAGTGTTCCACTGTTGAACCCTTTAGCACAGTCCTTAACTTTCAATTGCTCAAACTCTATTCAGTCCTAATTGTAGGTCACTTTGGATAAAAGCATCTGCTAAATGCCACAAATGTAAAATAAATGTTGGTTGTTAAACGTTTCCTTCAACTGATGTTAACAATTAGCGGTGCAGGAGTGTTTCAGTGGGTTGTGGGTGGGAGCAGGAGGTCATCATCAATGTGCAGACATTAGCAGAACAGAACAGCTATAAAGGGATACTGTGAAACAGTATCGAAATAATATTTTTTTACCTTAATTAATTTATTTTAATTTAATTATTTTAATAATTAATTGCATTCTCTGACCACTATTTTTGTGTAATTTTTGTATCCAGAAGTACAGTTCTCCACTTTTATAGTTGACCTACCCAATTAACATGAAGGAACCTTTTTATTTGTGAAAAATTAATAAACATATTTAAAAATAACTACTTAAAAGGCCAGTGATTAAACTAAGATGCATTTCCCCCCTATCTTTTTCTCCAGCCCCCCCCCAATTGTCTCCCCTAGTCTAGTCGTATCCAATTACCCTGATTGCGTTACGCTTCAACTCTACCGATACAACCCTCCACTGCTGGCTGAAGAGCTTTGCAACTGACACACGCCCCCACACGCCCCCCACATGAGCAGTACCGACTGCATCTTTTCACCTGCATGAGGCGAGTTCATATGTAGATCAGCTTTGTGCACGGAGAGCCACACCCTGATCAGCATTAGTCCTCAACTCGGCTATCAATCAACCAGCAGGGGTCATAATTGCACCAGTTATGAGGAACCCCGGTCCGGCTTATTCCATCCTGTGAACAACAGCCAATCGTTGTTCATGCAGCCACCCAGCCCAGCCGGATGGCAGAGCTGAGATGCGATACGATGTATTCAAAATCCCAGCTCTGGTGTGCTAGCAGATTTTACCGCTGCCCCACCTGAGCAGCCAAGAAATGCATTTTTGTGTTATTGTGGGCAGGACATGGGGACGAGGCTAGGCTTGAAATGTAAAAATCAATGCTGTGTAGAGGTCTAGTATTGTCTGTGTCACATACAAAGAGCACTTGGTGCAGTCAACCTAAGTAAACTAAGATTATTGCGCCATATTCAGTAAAAAAAGCCCAGTCTGTTCTTAGAAATGACCAAAAACTAAATAGACTTACTGCTCATTAAACAACTGTACATGTACACTATCAGTAAAATGTTTGGACATGCCTGGTTAGAGGTGTTTTTATTGTTTGTTTTTAATATTTTCTTTTTTACAGTTATAGTAATAACATCAAAAGGATAAAATACCCCAGTGACCCAAAATGTTTTACATAAATGAAAACCATCTAAAATGTGTAAATTATTCCAACCAGCTTCATAAGTTAATCACCTGGGATTATTTTCTAACATTATTGAAGGAATTCTCACACATGCCGAGCACTTGTTGGCTGCTTTTCTTTTACTTAATTAGCTAAATTCATTTCACTACACTCAGCTGTGTACAAACATTTGACTGGTAGTGTATGTGATATATTCTCTAAGAGAAATATTTTACAAGTTTGTGAACTAATTAATTCTAATTATTGTTACATGCATATTACTGAGATATTACTTTTGCTAAAATATTAATTATTTTCTTAGCTGTTCTTTGTGTGAAGTAGCTGTCTAAGGATGTACTACTGAGAATTAAATATAATAAATAGATAACACTTATAATAATAGAAAACAATTTCTTATTTAATATTTGTTCAGTAGTGCCAGTTTCCATCAATACACAGCACACTATAGGTAGAGTGTATTAACACTGCAGGAATAATAATCTAGTTCTAGTTTTCTATGTTGTACATCATGGTAGTAGAGTGGGTAGCACTATTGCCTATTGTCAGGGTCCTTTCTGTGTGGAGTTTAAATGTTCTCCTTGTGTCTGTGTGGGTTTCCTCTGAGTGCTCCGGTTTCTTCCCACAAGTCCACAGACATGCAGATAGGTTAGGGCTACTAAAACTACAACCCCAAATCAGAAAAAGTTGGGACAGCATGGAAAATGCAAATAATAAAAAACTTTCCTTCATTTACTTTGACTTTTATTTGATAGCAGACAGGATGTACCTGAGATATTTCATGTTTTATTTGCTCAACTTTATTTCATTTATTAATAAACATCCATTCCTACATTTCAGGCCTGCAACACATTCCAAAAAAAGTTGGGACAGTAAAGCATTTACCACTTTGTAATGTTGCCGTTCCTTTTCACCACACTTAAAAGAGGTTTTGGCATCGAGAATACCAAGTGATTTAGTGTTTCAGCTTTTATTTTGTCTCATTCTTCCTGCAAACACGTCTTAAGATGTGCAACAGTACGGGGTCGTCGTTGACACCCATGACAGATCGTAGATGCCTCCGAGCCCAATAAAGTCGATGCTGCTTCTGAACATGGTTAACATAAGGCTTCTTTTTTGCACAGTAAAGTTTTAAGTGGCATTTGTGCATGTAGCTCTGTATTGTAGAGCTTGACAAAGGTTTTCCAAAGTAATCCCTTGTCCATGTGGTTATATCAGCTATTGTTGAGCAGCGATTGCACCCTTGGCCTTTACGCACTGAAATTCCTCCTGATTCCTTAAATGGTTTAATGATATTATGCACTGTAGAGGGAGAAATATGCAAATCCCTTCCAATCTTTCTTTGAGGTACATTTTTTTTTAACATTTTAATCATTTTCTCACGCATTTGTTGACAAACTGAAGATCATCTTTGCTTATCAAAGACTCAGCCTTTCCTGGATGCTGCTTTTGTACCAAACCATGATTACAATCACCTGTTGACATCACCTGTTTTGAATCGCATCATTATTTAGTTTTTTTTTACCTCATTACTAGCCCTGAATTGCACCCGTCCCAACTGTTTTTTGGAATGTGCTGCAAGCCTGAAATGCAGGAATGGAGGTATATTAAAATTTACATTTACATTTTACATTTTTGGCATTTAGCAGACGCCCTTATCCAAAGCGACTTACATTACAGGTACAGTATACAGTACCTCAGAGCAATTGAGGGTTAAGGCCCTTGCTCAAGGGCCCAACAGCAGCAACCTGACAGTAGTGGGGCTTGAACCAGCAACCAGCCCAGTACCTTAACCACTAGGCTACATAGTCTAGCCTATATTAATAAATGAAATAAAGTTGAGCAGACAAAACATGGAATATCTTGGGTTTAAACTGTCTGCAATCAAATAACAGTCAAAGTAAATGTAAGGAACACTGCATTTTTATTTTCTTTGCATTTTCCATACTGTCCCAACTTTTTCTGATTTGGGGTTGTAAGTGTGTGTGTGTGTGTCTGACCTGTGAGGGACTGGCATCCTGTCCGGGGTGTTTCCTGCCTACTATTGCACATCAAATTATTTCATATTGCATCATAGTGCACTCTTCTTAAAAAAGTGGGGTATTTTGGATAGTTAAAAAACAGCTGTGCAAGCAAAGTTCTTCTGAAGCTGTAGCAGTTAAAACTAGTTAATATTTAAAATTAGCAGATGCTTAACGCATATCATTAAGTCTATGTATAAAAAATTAAGAGTAAAAGTTTTTCTCTGCTACTGTTCCTCATATTATTGCTCAAAAAGCAACAACTAGCAGTGCTACCATGTATTCCATTAATTTAAACAATTTAGTTTGTTCCTAAAACCTGAATGTCATTATAAGGAGTAGAGGACCTTTGTTTTTTACCCTATGTACCAGACTATCTAAAGCTTCTTCATGGATCAGTTTTATTATATAGATAGCAAGCAGCTAATAACAAAAAACGTAATTCATACATTTATTCATTCATTCATTCACTGTTTTTAATCACTGCTTTATCCTATTCTGGGTCAAGGTGGGTCTGATTCAGTCGGCGAAAGGTAGGAAACACGCTAGACAGGTTGCCAGTCCATCAGGCAAACAATCACGCACACACACGCAAACACATACACACTTACTTTAGTGTGGCCAATTAACCTGACTGCATGTCTTTGGACTGTAATAGGAAACTGAGACCCGGACGAAACACATGTCAGAGACACGGAGAGAACATGCAAACTCCACACAGAAGGCTGAATTGGTCATACTGCCCTCACCCACTGACACCTCCTGGTTGACGAGCAGGCACCAACCTGTCAGTTATGTGCTACAACCCTTACAATTAAACATATTTTGCTAGAATGTCCTAGAATTTCAGCCATCAGAGATGAATTTTATAGGGTTGAGAACATGAAAGACTATACTTTAAAGACTAAAATTCTAAACTTTTTAGACAGACTTGGTATAAAACAAATGATCCCAACAAATAATGATGTACAGTTTCAATATATGTCTATGCCATAAATATAACCAGTATGTTGCTGATATGGCAATAAACCCAAACAAACCAAAACCACACAGAAGACACCCAGGCTGCTCCACCGTGGAAACAAACCCAGGACCTTGTTGCTGTGAGGTGCCTGCACTACCCACCGAGCCACTGTCTTGCCCTAGGCCTGTTTAATAAAAATATATTCAATAATGATGATGATTGTTATTATTGTAATTATTATGAAGTATTTGCAAATAAAGGATACAGGCACAAAATTAATACAAAATTCGATGTATACTTCAGTTGACTTTAGTTTGACTGTTTAGTCTGTTGTTGCCTTGCAGTAGATGTCAAGATTATATATGAAAGCTGATCAGATCCGCACTGATAGTAAGATTTTTGTTATTTTTTCATATAAAGACCTGTAAAACCCCTCTCAAACAGCAACTGGAGGTGAACCCAGGTTCTCTGAATCCATGTTACTATTTTGCACCCACTTTACCACCTGCACCACTGTGTCATCCTGTCTGCTGATACGAAATTGTCAGGAACAGATTGGATTTGTGCTTGTTTTACATGCAGTGTAAATGTAGTCTGTAAATGTGTGTTTTGTGTTAATTGATTGTTTATATAGTTATTGTGAGAGTGTATCTGTAGTAACTGGTTGTTTAGAATCATTCATCTATATCATTATATAGGTTAAAAGACCTGTGTGTGTGTGAGTGAGAGTGCACATCCGCGTGCATGTGTGTGGGAGTGTTGATGGCTGTCTGGAAGTCCTTGTTCTCTGCCGGATTAGACCTGATTGGGGACGATCGATAGGGTGCGCGAGCTGCAGCTTTTCACATGAAAGACAGCGTTGGGTAGCATTACAGCGGCTCTCACCGCCGCTGTCTGGAGCCATCTGCACTATTCTGTTTATCGACTGCCTCCTTTCCCATCACATTTTAATTGGCCTGTCTGCATTTTTTGTCTGCCGATGCCCTGCTTCCTTTCAAATGCTCTCCTCAACTATTATTAGGGTGTCTGTGGCATGTAATTCACGCAATTGCCAGAATGCAGCACAAGATTACAGATACTGTGCCTGAATAGTAAGCGGCGCAAAAACAGTTTTATTTTATGGAAACATAAGAGTGTCTGTTATGAGACACGATGATGCAAGTGAGCTGAGACGAGCTATTCGATTTACCTGGCAGGAGCTCTCAGATCAGTGAATTTCTCAGCTCTACTAGCTGATCCTGCCCTGGGGATGAGAGCTGCTGGTGTGTGTATGTGTATTCCGGCATTGACCTCACTTTTGCTCTGTGTGTATGGGTATCAATATGATGGAAAAACATTCATGGTGTACTATAATTAGGGCCCTACTAAATTCATGAGAAATTGTGCTTAATTTCACAGACTTCACACAGATTTTTACAGCAGTCATTACCATTACACTGATAATAAATGGAAGCTACAATACACAGCACAGCCTACCTTAATGGTTGAATGTAAATCTAGAACACTCAGTGATGGTGCAAGGCTTTATGCTCCTTTATGCTTTGTCTCAAATCCGAAAATACTCATTCGTGTTTTGACACGTGTCCACAGAATTGGTTGGGAGTTTTCCAAACTCATTTACCTGAGTAGTGTCTTCAGCTGCTTTAGCCTTCGACATCTTGGACATTTTGACTAACTGACTGCGAACTGAATTGCCGTAGGATTGCTAGGACCGCCTTAAAATGCTACACGAATGAAAAATTTTAAATTGCTAAACACAAACCTTAAAGTGTGAATTTCACGGTCCGTGACCTGATGCAATGGGCCTTTGTGACAATTATTTTTAAAGAGAAAACATGCTTATTCATTTTAGTGTTTTATGTTAAATAAGAAACACATGGTTTGACTTACTTATGCAATTCATGTACTAAATACTGCATTTACATGAAATGATATGAAATTGTACACATACACACATACACTCACACTGTCAATTCATCCAAACATAGGACATATAGTGGAGGTAAACGGTTCAGGCCATATTATCTTTTTCCATTGCTCAGGGGTCCAGGGGATTTACATGCACACACACGTTAATACTATCATAACTACGAGCATTCTTCAAAAAGTTTCCACACTTTTTAAAACTCTATTTATTAAGAATTTTAAAACCAAATTACATAGACACTATATAGACATCTTCCGATGCATTTTTCCTAGTGTCGTACCAACTTTTTAATGCCATCAGCAAAAAATGTTGTTGGTTAAACGTGTAGCCACTGGTGCACCGCTGCTTTTACATCATCACTACAAAATTTTCTTTCCCCTAAAGCTTCTCTGAGCTGTCCAAAAAAGTGGAAATCAGATGGCACTAAATCCGGACTATAAGCTCTCTCTCAATGTCTCAGACATGACCAATTACTACTCCTACCGCCCTCACCATTTCCAACGAAGATATAAAAGTGCAGAAACTTTTTGAAGATCCCCTGTGTATTCATATACTGCATATATATATAAATATGCAGCATATGAATATAGTTATAATTGTATTAACATAATGATGATGATGATAATAATAAATAATACTAATTAATAATAATAATAATTAGAAAATAAAGTGGCATTAGTTAATGGATATAGAAAGGATAATTATAGAAAGATCATCCTAATCAGTCTAAGAGCAAGAGGTATATATTTTTATGATATACAGTATTTTATACTGCTTACACATCTCTTAGCAATAGTTGTTGCTGAAACTCCTAAACTTAATAATTAGAATGAGTGTCCACATACTTTTGGTTATGTAGTGCATGTCTGTGTATAGGTGTATTTTGTTTGCTTTGTGTTTATATGACACTGTGACTAGCTGCTATTTTATACCTTGTTGTGTGTATGTTTTGTGCTCTTCTAGGCTCTGTGTGATGCAGTTCTTCAACCTGATGTCCTGTTGACTATGGCACTGGTGTTTAGTGGGGCAGATGTGATGTGTGCTACAGGACACCCCGATTATTCTACTCCTTACCTGCTTGCTCAGAAAGGAGGCCAGAGGCTACAGATGGAGTTCCTCTATCACAACCAGCTCTCAGGTGGGTCGATTTTCTTCATTTTCTTCTTTCGACTGCACTTGTTAGGGTTCGCCACATCAGATCACTCGTCTCCTTCTTGCCGTATCCTGAACATCCTCCTCTGTCACACAAACCCCCTGCATGTTCTCCCTCACTGCATCCATAAACCTCCACTTTGGCCTTCCTTTCCTTCTCCTGCCTGTGGCTTCATCCTCAACACCCTTCTCCCGATATAACTCTCATTCCTCCTTTGCACATGTCCAAACCATCTCAATCTCACCCTGTCCCTCTTTGTCACTCCCAACAAGACTCACAGTTTCTTCACCACCGCCACCTCCCTTTTTTAGTGCCTCTGCCTCCAAACCATACAACAAAGCTTCTGCTGGGTGTAAAGTGTTTCTGCTTAGATTGGTATACAGTGTATTTATCTATTTAAAGAGAAAAGAGACTCCATTTTTACTCATTAGGTCTGCGTCGTCAAATAATTCCAAAAATTTATTGTATTAAACTATTATTAATGGCTAAATGTAAAATGTTAAATTTATTTTTCATTACTATTTGATTTTTTTTCTGTGAAAACAATATAAGCTCATAAAGACTTATGGATGTAGTAAAAGTAAATAAACGAGTACTGGTGCTCATTAATTTAAAATGCCTAATGCCTTCCTGTGTGTGAAGTGAACTATTACTATTACTGTATTCAGATTACAGCGCTATATAAAATTGGAAGCTGTTGGAAATAATTTGTGTTAAACAGGTGTCTAATGAAAATTTATAATGATTCAATTTAGTTTATTAGTCAATATCACACTAGTAGTACATGAGCTTTGGGATCTATCTGTCCTTATTATTAAAAAATTACCAGTAAACAATTAGCTAAAACATTATACACACATGCATACTTGTTTTCAAACTTGCATAGTTAAAGAAACCCTCAAAGAATTCAGAATAAAAGTTAAATGCACTAAATATCTCTATTTTATTTATTTCTTACCAGTTTTGGTGGCTCAGTGGGTAGCACTGCCGCCTCACATAAAAAAAGGTCCTGGATTTGATTTCCAGGTAAAGTGGTCTGGGTCCTTCCTGTGTTAAGTTTGCATGTTCTACATGTGCCTGTGTGGGTTTACACTGGAAGCTCTGGTTTCCTTCCATAATCCAAAGACATGTAAGTGAGGTGAATTGGAGATACAAAATTGCCCATGACTGTGTTTGACATTAAACTTGAACTGACAAATCATGTCATTGGTTCGATCCCCAGGCAGGGTGGTCTGGGGAGTTTGCATGTTCTCCCCGTGTCTGCGTGGGTTTCCTCCAGGAGCTCTGGTTTCCTACAGTCCAAAAACATGCAGTCGGGTTAACTGGAGACACTGAATTGCCCTATAGGTGAATGGGTGTGTGTATGTGTTTGTGTGTGTATGTGTGTCTGCCCTGCGATGGACTGGTGCCCTCTCCAGGGTGTTACTGTGTGCCTTGCGCCTATTGAAAAGCTGGGATAGGCTCCAGCACCCCCCATGACCATAATTGGATAAGTGGTTAAGAAAGTAAGTGAGTGAGTGATAATGAACTACCTGTCCTGTCATGAATGTAACTAAAATAAGTGTAAAACATGACGTTGAAATCCTACTAAACAAACAAACATTATTTAATTCAGTTTATCAATCAGTTGTTTGTTCTTGTTGCTGGAGTTTTGGCTTCTGACCAAAGTCATATAAAAGTCACTAGTCATATAAAAGTCACTTTATTGTAAGTAGGCTTTTACTTTTCACCTGAAAGCCGGCTTAAAGACAAATGACTAGTAAGTATGAATACTGGGGTATTCAAGTACTCGCACATAGCTCTAAAACCCTGTGCTCAGAACTCACTAGCTTAAAGCCTAAATGTATATTTGTATTGACTTACCTATTTACAACATGTATTAATGATTAATGACATAAACACTATTAATGATGCTTTGTCATGTAATAATTGTCATGTTAATTTATAGTAATTAAAACATATTCAGTAACTGAACAAATAAAACTGTTAGTATGAAACATAAAAATATGGTTTGCAAGTGTGTAACGTGTCCTCAGTAAAATGTATTGTAGAGTTCTGCTCTTGCTAGAAAATAATGTGATTAATGTTCTGAGAGAGAACTTGACATATGACTGGGGGGTCAAGGCCAGGTTTTCCCAGAACCCTGATATGGTTCGTGCTTTCCCGCTAACAATCCTAATTGGTGTTCGGGGGTCACCTGGTTGTCATAGAGATCGGTTCTTGTCACCGGCTGAGACCCCAGCACATGCAACCTCCAATTCTGAGAGATCATTTGCTCTGGAAGTGGCTCTAATTAGAGTGTGTGTGCACATGTAAACCTGATTGGATCGAGCTGTTGCTGTATTGCTCACTCGAGGCCTCTTCAGGGTGTGCCAGCTCACTCAATTAGTCTGTCCTCACCACACACGGTCTCGCGTTTTCCAGTGCTCTTTCATCATTCTGCTAACGTCCTTAACCGTGGAGCAGCACTGGGGCCACACACACAACACCACTGTCACAAAACTGGAGCCTCATCAACTGAATAGTGTAGATGTGAAGAAATAGCAGACTGGTATTGTCACTAACAGGTGAGGACATGCAAACACACAGTTATATATACAAACTTTAACTGTAACACATTTTTCATTTTAGGTAACAATTTCAAAAGTACTTACATTAGGTCTTTATAACACATTTATACATATTACATAGACAATACTATATAAATCAGTGTTGTATTAAGTAAAACCCTATAGGCTGATACAGCAAAATAACAAAGTAAATGTATGATGTATTTTAGAGTAGCAGGATATTTAGTTAATTATGCCATTCAGGGAGGCATGGTGGCTCACAGCAAGAAGGTCCTGGGTTTGATCCCCAGGTGGGGCGGTCTGGGTCCTTTCGGTGGGGAGTTTGCATGTTCTCCTTGTGTCTGAGTGGGTTTCCTCCAGGAGCTCCGGTTTCCTCCCACAGTCCAAAGACATGCAAGTAAAGTGAATTGGAGATACAAAATTGTCCATGACTGTGTTTGACATCAAACTTGTGAACTGATGAATCTTGTGTAATGAGTAACTACCTGTTCTGTCATGAATGTAACCAAAGTGTGTAAAACATGACTTTGAAATCCTAATAAATAAATAAATAAGTTATGCCATTCAATCTCATAATACATAATATTGCTGATTATAAAACATCTGTATGCTAGTCTGTATGACCTAAATTTGGGTTACAACATGATTAAAGTATTGGGAACTAAATAAAAACCCTTAATTTGCTTAAAATGTGATACCACTCAGAGACGTGTTCAATTTGTCTTGCATGCATGATGAAAACTAAGGAGCTTTCACAAAAACTGGGAAATGATCATTTTACCAAAAACAATGTGTATAAGAAGATTTACAAGACCTTGAACGATTTTAGAGACACCTTGGAAGTATTGTTCAGAAGTTTTAAATTTATGGCACAGCAACAAACCAGACTGGCTGTTAGAGAAAGCACTACACACACACAGGTCAAGTTAATTTTGTTTTCAGAATTAATATTTTGTGTTATTATATATTCTGGTCTTGAAGGTATGAGTAAAATGCTACTGGTTTTACATTTTCCTCACTCACCGGTCAATTTATTACAGTCAACTGTACATTGGCTCATTTATTTACACCGACCAGGCATAACATTATGACCACTCACAGGTGAAGTGAATAACACTGATTATCTCTTCATCACAGCACCTGTTAGTAGGTGGGATATATTAGGCAGCAAGTGAACATTTTATCCTCAAAGTTGATGTGTTAGAAGCAGGAAAAATGGGCAATCATATGGATTTGAGCGAGTTTGACAAGGGCCAAAATGGTAAAGGAATGGTTTGAGGAGCACAACAACGACTTTGAGGTGTTGACTTGGCCTCAAAATTTCCCAGATCTCAATCCAATCGAACATCTGTGGGATGTGCTGGACAAACAAGTTTGATACATGGAGGCCCCACCTCACAACTTACAGGAGTTAAAGGATCTGCTGCTAACATCTTGGTGCCAGATACCACAGCACATCTTCAGGGGTCTAGTGGAGTCCATGCACTATCAGGAAGATGGGCATAATGTTATGCCTGATGGGTGTAATTATTCAGCATATTGCATAAATTATGCTGACTCAGGTCAAGAGCTTTAATTAATCTTCACATGAAATATCAGTAGGAGCAAAACGTAATCTGAGGGATTTTGACTGTGATGTCAGAAACTGCTGACTGATTTACCCAGACTGATGTGAAACACCTTTTCACTGAGCAGGGTGAAGGAAGAATGGCCAAATTGCCTTCAAAAAGGCCAAAAACCTCAAATAAAACTACTTTTTCCAACTATGCTGAGAATAGACTAGCTTAGAACAGCCAGCATATTAAACCTTGAGGCAGATACGCTATAACAGCAGAGGCCAAACCAGGTTCTACTACTGTCAGTCAAAAACGAAAATCTTATGCTGCAGTTGGCACAAGCACAGCAAAAGTGGACAGCTGAGGATTGGAAAAAATGTTGTTTGGCCTGGTAAACCTGATTTTTGCTGCTACATGCAGATGGTGGGGTCAGAATGTCTAAACAGATTTTTTTGTCTGGAAGGAGTGGAACCTGATGTGGTTTTCTGCTGGTCTAGCCACCTGTTATGAGGGTTGATGTGTTGTGCATTTTCAGATGCTTTTCTGTTTGCTGTGGTTGTAAAGAAGTTTATAGAATAAACATTTCTATTACGTCGGTATTAATATATAGAAAAGTTTTTTATTAAGTGTAGGAAATTATTTGTAAAATGTCATCACACATTTGCGTTTTACTTTA
The DNA here is from genome assembly GCF_030014385.1 of Trichomycterus rosablanca. Taxonomy (NCBI): domain Eukaryota; kingdom Metazoa; phylum Chordata; class Actinopteri; order Siluriformes; family Trichomycteridae; genus Trichomycterus; species Trichomycterus rosablanca. The sequence continues at coordinate 35,663,800 of NC_085991.1, read as the reverse complement.
TTTGCTGTTTAATATGAGCCTAAAGATTTGTTTATGCAATTCCAGGTGGAAAATGCTAACCTCATGCTTGACATTTTTTTTTATTTAGTGCGTCCAGATTATACCCAATTGTGTTATGCTTCCTTTTTACTGGTGCTGACCGCCACCCCGATTGATGAGAGCGAGACTGTCACATGCCCCCTCTGACACGTGTGCAGTAGCCGACTGCATCTTTTCACCTGCATGAGGCGAGTTCATATGCGGATCAGCTTTGTGCATGGAGAGCCACACCCTGATCAGCATTATTCCTCGACTCTGTGCAGATGCCATCAACCAGCTATGAGGAGTTCCTATCCGGCTTGTCCTACCCTATGAACAACAGCCAATCTTTGTTCATGCAGCTGCCCAGCCCAGCCAGATGGCAGAGCTGAGATTCGATGTATTCAAAATCGCAGCTCTGGTGTGTTTTACCGCTGTGCCACCTGAGCAGCCCTCATGCATGACATTTAAAGGAATAATTGCATCAGTTTTTTTTTATTGTTGATATATATTTAGTTCAAAATTATTTAGTTCTATAATGGTACATCTGTTTGAGTTTTGGATTATTACAATTAAAATATTTGTTTTATTTGTTGTAGTTGTAGCCTAGCGGTTAAGGTACTGGACTAGTAAGCAGAAGGTTGCTGGTTCAAATCCCACCACTGCCAGGTTGCCACTGTTGGGCCATTGAGCAAGGCCCTTAACCCTCAGTTGCTTAGATTGTATACAGTAAGAGGCTTTGGATAAAAGCGTCTGCCAAATGCCATAAATATAAAATGTACTTGATGTACAGTTGATTTCTAACAGGTTTATGTATAGCTTATGAATGTGTTATGAAGGTCCTTTCAAGCACTACATTTTAACATCCAGTCCTGTGTCCTTTACAAACACCTTCACTTTAGTAATGTCAAATTGGATTTCATTTAAACAGTTGGCACATTTGTAAGCAAATTAGATTATTTAAATTCGAAATATGAATGCACTACTGCTAAGCCCCCAGGTTTTGCCTCCAGTCTTCCTTTTTATTACCACTTCTAATCCTTCTTTTTGAAGAAGAGAGAGACTACAGGCCTCGATTAGGGAGGGTGGCTAGATAATAGAAAGGGAGAGGTCTCACAATTAGAAAGGCTTTTCAATTAAAGTTAGTGAACTTGCACCATGAAAGGGTCCTAAGTTGCGTGATAAAATCTTACAGGTATTGCCACCCCTCCCGAAGAAAATTGAACCTGTACGTAGTGACTAATTGAATCTGAAACTGATAAGGATGGACCCTGAAAAGATGTTAAAGGTGAGGAATGAATGAGCAGAAAAGACATAAAGAACAGTGGAAGAAGGAAAGCTTGTGTTATAATTTTTACTCTTTAACTTTCTCATATGTTAAAGTCTTGCTGGCATCAGTGTTGAGTAACCTTGGGAGAGGGTGAATATGGATTAGAAATGTGTAAATGAGAAGCTTGAAATGGCTCTGGTTATCTGAAAAACTTGTGAAGCAGAAAGTCTCCCTCAAGCTGACTTTGTAGTTTTAGCGATTTTGTTGTAAACTTAGCCTGGAGAAAATAATGGATTGGTTTGAACCTGACTCATTGGTGATAGGATTGTGCCGTATACTGCATGTAAGGATTTTAAGCCCTTAACACTTTGTTGGATTTTTCATAATCAATCCTTCCTTTTCTCTCTCTCATTTTTTTTTAGAATTTGCAAAGCTGGAAATGGTAGGTGATAGTGGTTTTCCTGTAGACGTTTCTTCTTTCATGGATGGATTTCTCTACTGTTCAGCAAATATGCTCAAGAGCACACTGGATAGAAAAGGAAAAGATGGTGAGTCCATGCTGTCTTTTATTAATGATCCCCACTAACCAAGCCATTTGCTGGCTATTTTGGGGGCTAAAATCACATGACATTAAAAAATTAGAGGTAATCATAATCAAATTAGAAGTAAAATCTTTTGCTCTACAAATTGGCAACACCTTGAAGATGTTAATTAAGTTATAAAATACATTAACTATATTCATGTAGAGATTTTAATCAATTCCTTAACCTTCTGACTTGCAGTGTTTTCAAAACAATGAACTACAGTAGTTCTACAAAGTGCATAAGAAATGGGAGAGTAGGGATGGGTGGCAAATCTTGCCAATTTCTGCCACATGACATTCTTTTAAAAACATTTTTTTTATAAAATGCTGTTGTATTTTAATTATACAGTGGAACTAAAAAGTATTTATACCCCATGACTTCTTTCACACTTTGTGTTGTGTATTTGGTTTCCAATATACACTGATCAGCCATAACATTAAACCCACCTCCTTGTTTCTACACTCAGTGTCCATTTTATCAGCTCCACTTACCATATAGAAGCACTTTGTAGTTTTTACTGACTGTAGTCCATCTGTTTCTCTACATACTTTTTTAGCCCCCTTTCATGCTGTTCTTTAATGGCCAGGACCCCCACAGGACCACCACAAAACATGTATTATTTAGGTGGTGAATCATTCTCAGCACTGCAATGACATGGTGGTGGTGGTGTTAGTGTGTGTTGTGCTGGTATGAGTGGATCAGACACAGCAGCGCTGCTGGAGTTTTTAAACACTGTGTCCACTCACTGTCCACTCTATTAGACACTCCTACCTAGTTGGTCCACCTTGTAGATGTAAAGTCAGAGACGATCACTCATCTATTGCTGCTGTTTGAGTTGGTCATCTTCTAGACCTTCATCAGTGGTCACAGGACGCTGCCCATGGGGCGCTGTTGGCTGGATATTTTTGGTTGGTGGACTATCTCAGTCCAGCAGTGACATTGAGGTGTTTAAAAACTCCATCAGCTCTGCTGTGTCTGATCCACTCATACCAGCACAACACACACTAACACACCACCACCATGTCAGTGTCACTGCAGTGCTGAGAATGATCCACCACCCAAATAATACCTACTCTGTAGTGGTCCTGTGGGGGTCCTGACCATTAATGAACAGGGTGAAAGGAGGCTAAAAAGTTTGTAGAGAAACAGATGGACTACAGTTAGTAATTGTAGAACTACAATGTGCTTCTATATGCTAAGTGGAGCTGATAAAATGGACAGTGAGTGTAGAAACATGGAGGTGGTCATAAAGTTATGCCTGATCGGGGTAAATAACAGATATCCAAAATCTCTACTTTACAAAAGTATTAGGACCCTAGGTTTTTTCACAGTTGTTTGATGGGGTTAAAGTCTGGGCTTTGACTGGGTCACTCAAAGACATCCACTTCTTGGGTAATTGCTGTGTTGAAAGGAAAACTGTGACCTCAGATGTGACCAAGGATGTTCTATTAGTTGGCACTTGTAGCCTGGATGCCCAGTTTGGCAGAGTGCTCTCTAGGTTGTGCCATTAAAATTATAGAGGCTACTGTAAACAACCAAAGCCTTGTATATTGTTTTATATCCTTGTCACGATTAATGTCTTAACACAATTTGATGTGGAGATCCTAAAACTGTTTATAGGACTTCTTGAATAGTTTTTTGTCCTGACAAGAGACAGATGAGTTTTAGACACATCTCAAAGATAATTTATGCAAACAGGATGCAACTCACCACCATTTAAAGTGCCCCTAGAAAGGATCTGAATACTTTCAGTTTTTGATTTGTAGGTAAATTTTAAAAAGCTATATAATTATGTTATTACCTAAGTGCAGACTGATGGATAAATGGCATTCATATATATTTAATAAAATTCACAACACAAACTACACAAACGTGTCTGAATAATTTCTGAACACAATCCATATATACATACTATATATAAGTTATGCAGCCTTATACTTTTTTAATGCATTGGATATGGCTATAAACCTATGCATTATACCTTTGTGAACAGAATACAACCAAAGCCAGCTACTATTTTCCTTCTGCACTCCAGATGTCCTGATCATCAATAAACCTGTGTCAAGATTTAGTGTGCCTATTTTAAAGCAGCTTCCAATCAAGTTCTTGACTTTGAACAGTAATACGTGTGTTCCAGTAGCTTTTTATTCATTAGTTGAACTGATTTTTCACAATTTCCTTTCAGCAAAAGGTGATAGTCTAGGTTTTTCTCTCAACCTTTGCACACAACTGTATGTACTATCTAAATACTGATCATATGGTTTGCCTGTTCTTGTATTCCTGTTGTTGAAACAAGTTTGTGTATCATCAGCATTAGAAACCTGCTCACAACATAAATGTTACTTTTTAGAGAGCTTTAATGACTTTTAGCTACTGGCTTCTTATGATAGCTTCTCTCAAACATCTGGAATGGGGCTCTTGGCCCACTGGTAATTAGAGAGGGTTAGCTAACTTTGGATTTCCCCCCTGGGATAGGAGCAAAAGTTGGGCCTAATACTCTGACTAAGACCGAATAACTGATGCAGCTGGATACCTTTATACTCTAGAGGGCTTTTTCTCAGTTTGCTCCTAAAAGGGAATTTGCGATTCTACAACATGATGTCTGTTTTTCTTTCACCTGTGCTTGTTTTTAATGATCAGGCAATTTTTACAGTGACATTTTTTAGTAAAAAACTGGTATCAAATAGTATCAAAAAGTGCATTTACATGGTTTAAGATAAGATAAGATAAGACTTTATTGATCCCCTAGGGGAAATTAACTTGTTACAGCAGTTAAAAGACAACTAAGTGAAAAAAAAATAGTAATAATAAAAGATTGCACACATAGTGTGTAGTTATTTACACTAAAAAAATCCCTTTAGATACAAGTGATATACTTATTATTGTGAAAATATAATATATACATTATAATATGAATAATATATTACATATTGCACTTTTGTAATGTGTTACATATTTACACATTTAAGCTGAAATGTCATTCTTTAAGTGACTATTAAATAGTCACTTATCTTGGATTTCCAGGTTAAATAGAGAACCATGCTAATGTTTTCCTCTGCCTGTTTCCTCATCTAGATCATCACTGATTGGTTGATGCATTCTATCAAAAGTTAAAGAGGCCTGGGCAGATACTAAAATGTTCGTGAACTATTTACTTGCTAGATAAATGTACATTTAAAGACAAACAACATAGGCCGCTCAGGTGGCGCAGCGGTAAAACACGCTAGCACACCAGAGCCGACATTTCGAGCTCATCGGTTTAAAACTCAGCTCTGCCATCCGGCTGGGCTGGGCGGCTATATGTACAATGTTTGTCTGTTGTTCATACAGGGAGGGAAATGCCGGATAGGGACCTCATAACTGAGGCAATTACGACCTCTGCTGGCTGATTGATGGCGTCTGCACAGAGTTGAGGGATAATGCTGATCAGGGTGTGGCTTAGTGCACAAAGCTGATTCACATATGAACTCGCCTCGTGCAGGTGAAAAGATGCAGTTGGCTACTGCACACGTGTCGGAGGGGGCGTGTGTCTCGCTCTCTTCAATCGGGGCAGGGGTCAGCTGCAGTGGAGAGGAAGCATCACGCAATGGGTAAAAATTGGACAAAATGGGAAAAAATGCATTAAAAAATTGCTTAACAATGCAGCTAAGTTTTGTTATATGTAGTTCCATTGTGCATCAGATACCACCAAAAAAATTCATTTGGACATTTCAACAAGACACCAAACATAAAACCAAAACTTAATACGTTATTTTTTTGGTTTAAAAAAGGAAAGGTGGTTGCATTATCAATGAATATCTTGACTAAAATCCCATTTAAAACATTTGCAGATATTTTCTAACCATAAAAAATATAATGGGTTAAAGTTGAACCACAGTGCTGTGTCCTTTGCAACTGATACAGATAGACAAATAGAACACATGTCTACAAATCAAACTAGTGTTGTCTAGTAATGTTGTAGACGTATGCTATTGATATCTCTTTCCACAGGCATGGTGCTGCTGCTGGTGCCAAAATTCTGAATGGTTTGGAACTGTTACACAGCAAAATCGCAGATTCTCGGCCAAAAAAATTTATGCCATTCTGGCCCAATAATCTTGCTGGTGTGGGACCAGCAAACCTGTGACACAAGCAGCTGGTGGGCGTGGTCGTAGCCTCACCATATCAATGTTGTTTACCCGCCTTTCCGCTATTTACAACTACGAAGAAGATATACTTTGTCATATATACATATACAATTGTACAGTACAATGAAATTCTTTCTTCGCATATCCCAGCTTGTTTGGAAGCTGGGGTCAGAGCGCAGTGTCAGCCATTGTACAACACCCCTGGAGCAGAGAGGGTTAAGGGCCTTGCTCAGGGACCCAACAGTGGCTGCATAGCAGAGCCTGGATTTGAACCGCCAATCTTCCGGTTGATAGCCCAAAGCTCTACCCACTAGGCTACCACTGTCCCACAAACAACAGCAAAAACAGCAGTAATTAATCATCAGCAGTCGACATAGAAAACAAATGCATTACTCGCAATATGGTCCTCATGAGAAATACAAGATAAACTAAAAACAGTGCAGCCACATAACCTGGTGTGTAGTATGCATAGAATGCTTGTGCACATACATAGAAATCACAAAAAGTGTCCACTCAGGTCACATTATTTGACAGTCACAGATGTCGGTGCAACACACTGCAAAATAACTGTACACAACCATAGCAAATAAAGCAAACGAAGCACTTGCATTTTTTCTTCATGTAGTTTTTGTCATGACTATCCCCTAAATGCTGAAAAGGTTGCAAAAAAAGAGCGTCTTTCAACTTGTGTTTTCGGCCCACATCCACACGTCCACACACATAATTGGGCAGTGTAAACATGGGTCCATTTTAAAAGGTTTGCTAGTTTGCAGGAACTGGCACCAGCTCCGACATCAGCATTTTTTCTTGAAGTGGGTGAGAATAAGACATCCATGGTGACTATAAAAGCTGGGGCCATTAAATAGCTTGTTATTTCATCTATTATAAACACACATTCAAGAGGACTAGTAATGGCAGCTAAAGTGCCTGCACTGAAAATTTTAAAAGGGCTACTTAAATGGCACAATTCCACTTCTTTATCCAGGGAAAGCACTGCCTTGCATTTCCAACAGAGACGGTGAAGTACTTTAGTTTTATTTTTTAGACTGTGCCTGTTGCCTTAAACCGTTTTACTAATGGGTGCGAGCTCCATGCTTAAAACCTATTTTTAATAATTGATGAGAAGTTTCTCATGATTTTACTAAGAGCGTTATTGTTGGAATCTCGGTGAAAGATCAGAGAAACTTTTCAGTAGTAAACTTGGAGCTTTGCTGGTTTGCAATGAAACTGGAACTATTATAATAAATGAGAACTAAAATAATGTCATTTTTTTATATACACCATATAGAACAAAAGGTTATTGTGGCTGCTAATGCATCAGCTCATAATTTGTTGTACACATTAATATTTATTTCAAAATGTTCAGGATCACAGAATGCAGTTTTAGTTTTAGTCTTTAGAATTTAGTCTTATACATAATCTTCATTATAGTTAGGGTTTGGGACACAACCAAGTGTTATGATTCCATACATGCACAAGTGTAGGAAAACAAAATCAGATAAGTTTGTAAAAGTCAAGGTAGTAGTTTTATATTTCTTAATATCAGTAACAGTCTTAATACAATTTAGTAGCATAGGAGATATTGCACAGAATATATACCAATCAGCCATAACATTAAAACCACTTCCTGGTTTCTACACTCACTGTCCATTTTATCAGCTCCACTTACCATATAGAAGCACTTTGTAGTTCTACAATTATTACTGACTGTAGTTCATATGTTTCTCTACATACCTTTTTAGCCTGCTTTCACCCTGTTCTTCAATGGACCCCCACAGGACCACCACAGAGCAGGTATTATTTAGATGGTGGATCATTCTCAGCACTGCAGTGACACTGACATGGTGGTGGTGTGTTAGTGTGTGTTGTACTGGTATGAGTGAATCAGACACAGCAGCGCTGCTGGAGTTTTTAAACACTGTGCCCACTCACTGTCCACTCTATTAGACACTCCTACCTAGTTGGTCCACCTTGTAGATGTAAAATCAGAGACGGTCTGTCATCCATTGCTGCTGTTTGAGTTGGTCATCTTCTAGACCTTCATCAGTGGTCACAGGACGCTGCCCACGGGCGCTGTTGACTGGATATTTTTGGTTGGTGGACTATTCTTAGTCCAGCAGTGACAGTGAGGTGTTTAAAAACTCCATCAGCGCTGCTGTATCTGATCCACCCATACCAGCACAACACACACTAACACACCACCACCATGTCAGTGTCAATCAAATTAACAATCTTTCTGTTTCATTTTTAAACTTTAAGCTCGGGGTGCTGAGAAATGGTGAGAATCAGCATTTCAGAGAGAGTCTAAAACTCTTATCATTAAAAAAGCTTAATGTGACTTAATGTATTAAAAGAACGACATAGGAACAATAATGTCTCTTAATTATTACTGCTCATAAGTTCTCTCTGTTTGAAAGGTGTATAATGAAGGGTTCTATATCATAACAGGTATTGACTGTTGTGTTATGACTTATGATCAGTGTGCATGCATACAACTGTTTAAAGCATCTATTATGGTGTTAAACATAGGCTATATCTTGAGTCTGTTTACCTTCTATCAGTGTTATTAAAAGGGCTGATGGGTTAATTTTAGCTTTGTAGCTTGATGTTTGTAAAAAAGAACTCACACACACACACACACCCTATCCAAGCACACCAGCATGTGTGGCATGTTTGAAACTGAACCCCATTATTTCAGATTAGTTCAAGTTTTGTATCTCTCTCTGTTTTATGATGTTGGAGGTGCTTTACAAGGTCAGAGGTGGAGTAGCTCTATTCTTTATCATTTTCTCGGTTCTCCTCTGAGCTAATCATTCCTCCCACACTTGTTACTTAGACATAGATTGTCCTTTCACGTTCAAGAGTCTGTCTGATGTGTCTGAACTCACTGAGGTGCGGTGCTTCATTCATGCACTTAACAAGCATGCTGACAAGCCGTAGTGCTGCATTACCTTTGAATGTTCTGACTATGAATGTATTAACATCGTGTGTCGCTTTGGTATCTGTAGTCAGTGCTCTTGTAGAATATGGAACATTTAAAGAATTCTTGTTTCTGCGATTCCCAATCGTCAGAATGTGTGGGAAGTCTTGTAGTTTGTAAAAATGAGCTTTTTTTAAGTTTGAACCCCAATGGTGCCATAGCAGTACTCACTAGGAGTATAAAACAGCGTAATTGGCCCAGCTCTCTAGGTGGGTGGGATGTAATTTTTGCATTCTACATTTTTTGATTAAAGTACTTGCATAAAGTATGTAGATACCTGAACAGGAGTTGTTCTATGGACATTTAACCATGGAGCCATACTTTTATTATGGAGTAATAGCAATGCCCACTTTGTGACTGTAACACTTACACTATAACACTTTGGAGTAATAGTAATGCCCCTTTCACTTTTTTAAAAATTCTTCTTTTAGAGTTGTGTCTATTGGAATTTTTGTCTATTGGAATTTGTGCCCATTTACCATTTGCAAAATAAGGCGCTGATGTCAGACAAAAAGGCCTGAACACAATGACCACTATAATCTCAAATGTGTTCAGTGTGGTTCAGTTCACACCTGTTAGCAATAGAGTGTAGACATCCTAATATACAGGGCTTGTGTATACAGAGTAGGTAGTGCTCTCCTCCAGATGCATTCAGCTGCTTTATGATGCTATAATAGATCACCCAGTGTGCAAAGTTGGCCTTATGTTTGTTATTGGAAGCCCTCACACTAGTTAATTGATTGTAGTAATGTGCCTAAGGAAGACTGAGGGCTAGATGTAAAAAAGTAATTTGCATTTAATAAATTAATTCTAGGAGCATTTTGGAATCTGCTTGCTTATTTGGTGTGTTGTTGGGATGCATTTGTAACATAAATATGGCATCCCTGATCACAGAGGCATGGACAGGCTGTGTAGTCTAAAATCTGGATTATTTTAATCAACATGGTCTAAATATAACAATACACTTACCAGCCACTTTATTGGGACCATCGTTATGCTGGCTTGTTGCTATAAATGTCCGGTTATCAAACTGAATGTGGTAAAACAGGAGATTCACAGCATAAAATGACAAAGAGAAAAAAAAGGGAGGGGGGTAGAATATGCTTTTTTTAATAAAGTATACCCAATTCCACAGTTGTCGTTTCATGTTTATTACTGTAAAAGTAATTATTCCAATTTACATACCAGCCACATCCAATGCACTTAGCATCCATTACCTGTTTTGACAAGCACGTCCTTATTTAAAACAATTAATTTAGTAATTAATATTTTCCTTTTGACTGATTTCCTTTTTAATGTGGCACGGTGGCTTGGTGGGTAGCACTGTCGCCTCACAGCAAGAAGGTCCTTGGTTCCCAAGTTTGGTTCTCAGGTGGAGCAGTCGAGCAGTCCAGCAGTCCAAAGTCGTGCAGTCTGGTTAATTAGAGATACTAAAATTGCCGTAGATGTGAATGTGTATGTGTGTGAGAGAGAGTGTGTGTTTGCCCTGTTCTGGACTTGCAACCTGTCCAGGGTGTTTTCACTCGGTGAACTGTACCCATCGTGACCCTGAATAGGATAAAGCTGTGGTAAAACATACAATGATTAAAAAATGTTCTCTTTAATCCTTAAACTTTGTCCGATTTTTTGGCTTATTTTCCCCATCATTGTATGGTACCAGGCGCAGGTTACATGATTTACTACAGTGTTGATATATTGGACAGTTATTTTGGATGAGTTGCAAGTGCAAATTGCACATGGCCATTGTCATAGATAGAGTTGTTTTTTTTTTATTTGGAATTGTTGTCAGCTTCAAATGATGTGAAGCTGCTTAAAAAAGCTTTTCCAAAACAAACTCACAGACACACCCTGAAATAATTTGAGTCTGCATTTGCTCATTCGCTGTTTTTTTCACAGATATACTGCCTGTAGTCTTGTCAGCCCAACACAGTGTAAAATAAACTGAGCCTTCACTACTAGCAGCATTTGCATCAGTGAATCATAATCAACCAGATCATGATCAGCAGATTTTCATCAGCCCATTTTTCTATCAACTAACTGACTGTCACTTAGTGACAGCAAATTTAGAACATGGCCCATCAAATCCAGCCCAGTTTCATTTCATGCAAAGACCAGTCGTTGAAGACTGACAGTTCATTAAAACTACACATCACAAATAATTTTCTGCATTTTGACGCAAATGTGTCAAATCATTTTTTTAAAAGTGTATCATCACTTTAAGAGGCATATTAGAGCAGCCAGTCCACATGTTTTGGAATGTAGAAGGAAACCTGAGTACTAGGAGGAAGCCCACATTAACATAGGAAGAACAACTCTTAGATCCTTCAGAATCTTTTGCTTTGCGTGATAAAGGAGAATAATTTTTTTTTTTTATTAAGGTGAAACCTCCTACACACCACCCACACCACATGCAACAAAAAATTAAAGTGACCATCCAGCCAAACCATATTGTTTTCCAGCTTTATTTAAGTGCTGCTGAACTCTGACAGGCCATTTATACAATAATTTAAAAAATGAAGGATTGTGGGAGCAGCTGTAATTAAGACAGACATGACGAGACAGTGGGTCAGTGAACAACTGTATCATTATATCGTTACTGCACAAGCACAATACACGGCAACTACAATCAGCAATCATAGATAAAAGAATATAAATGTATGTGTATTACATAGAATTAGACATTCGTTTTATGAAATCTCTATGAAGTTTATGTGTCACACAAAATACAGTCTCTGATGTGAGAATGCAGCAGGACAGGTGGGGTGACCCTTCAATTAGAGTGGATTGATATGTTGTTCAAAATGAAGGTATAAATAATCAGGTGTATTGCTTACAAACCGTCTTCACTGTGGTTCTCAAACTATTGATCGACAAAGCTTTTTCAGATATGCCAGGTGACTGAAATTCACTGCTGTGAAATAAAAATGAAGAATTTTAAATAAATTGTAATGAATAAAACTTCAAGATTGATAAATGGATATTCATTTAAATAGTATTTGTTACAGTACAGTATAATACAAAAATACGAGGGTTCTATGTAGAAAAGTGATGTAAATTGTTTTTGAAATTCTGAGTTTTAAAAAGTGCGGAAACTTTTTGAAGAACCCTTGTATTTGTGGCGTCAGGCAAGACCCTATCATTTAATGATAGGCCCCCTACTGCTGAGATCCGGGTTGTGGGTTTTAGCAGTGCTATTGGTCAGTCTGGTGTAATGACTGGTTAGCGTGGGGAGGACCCTTGGAGAGAGACCAATGTTGCTTATCTACTTGCCCTGTCCTCCAAAGAACACACACACACACACAGGAGTCGATCAGTGCAGGGTAATGGGAGTATTTATTAAGCATAGGAGCACCCACATTTCCATTCATCACAGTCCAGGGTGGCAGCAGTAGAATAGAACAGTCAGGCTACAACCCGAGCCAAACACCATGCGTGCCTAGTTAACGCTGTCTGAATACTCTCTCTCAATACTGCGCATGCTCAAGTATATTGGGCAGCTGTAGCATAGTGGTTAAAGTACTGGACCAGTAATCAGATGGTTGCGAGTTCAAGCCTCACCACTGCTAGGTTGCCACTGTTGGGCCCCTGAGCAAGGCCCTTAACCCTCAATTGCTCAGACTGTATACTGTCACAGTACTGTAAGTTGCTTTGGATAAAAGCGTCTGCAAAATGCCAAACATGTAAATGTAGTGGGTAAAGCTTTGGGCTATCGATTAAAAGTTTGTGGGTTGAAAACACTCTGCCATGCAGCCACTGTTTGGTTCTTGAGCAAGCCCTTTAACCCTCTCTGCTCAAGGGGCGCTGTACAATGACTGACCCTGCGCTCTGACCCCAGCTTCCAAACGAGCTGTGATATGCAGAAAAAGAATTTCATTGTGCTGTACATGAGTATATATAAATAAAGACATTCTGTTCTATTCTATAGGAACTTTTAGCCTTTACTAATTGCCAACATTTGCATCTTGATGGTGGGAAATATATACACTGTACATTTGCAGATGAAGTGCACATATCAGCAAAATCCAAGAATAATATGCAAATTCTACAGACAAACAAAACGCAGCTAGTTTCAGATTGATTTTGGTGCCATTTGTAGTGAAGATATGCTGACAGATTGCCAGGCTAAGAGGTGAGAAAGTAAATATCACACAGTACAAACTACAACACAGAGATACAGAGAGACAGCCACATGATAGGCTTGTTGATAGGAAATACCATCTGTCCCTTCTGTGTGTGCAACTGTGTGCACGCGATACAAAGCAAATGAGTGTGTGTCTAAATCTGTTTGCTGAAAACAATGGGGAGGTGTATTTGTGTTCTTGTCTTTAATTGTGACAGGTAAGATATTTCCAAATGTCATCTGTATGAATGTTTTTTGTCACACTTGTTTCCTTCACCTGCTAATTTGTGGATGTTGTGCAGATGAAGGCTTTTGTTCTTCTCTTTTAGGAACATGAAATATCACTTGTCAGGCCAGTCACTTGTCCCCCTTGACTGCTTGTGTGCACACATTCATTTGTTTGTGTTTTTACCATTCATTTTCTTCATGCATTTAGCTACAATGATAATTAGCTGCATTTATGTAAACAAAAGATAGATATTTACCACCCATCAAGGGGCTTTGTAGGATTAACTTTACTATTTAAACACAGAGAAAGCATCTGCTATTTAGGTGCATGCAAATCACACCTGTGTGGTTGACTTGACAGATTCTAGAGGTGTGAAACGAATTCATTTCATTTAAATAAAAAGACATTTTTAATCTTGTTTCATGTTTTCATGTCTGAACCTCATGTCCAGTTTTTTAAGACTTACTACCACTAATAGGTTCAAATTTCTGCACTGTTAAATACATAGTGTTTAAATATATGATCAAGAAAATGATCTATATTTACAATCAAATAAAATCTAGGGCAAATGAAATGGCTTTTTTTTTTTTTTTTTTATTCTCTATTTTTTCCCACTTTTTTCACCAGTTTTTCTCCCCTAATCTAGTCGTGTCCAATTACTCTGATTCCCTCCTCTATACTGATTCGACCCTTCACCGCTGACATAACTGTTGACCCTTCACCGCTGACATACGCCCCCTCCGACACGTACAATCAGTACAGACTGCATTTTTCACCTGCATGAGTCGAGTTCACACACTGACGGGCACAGTGTATGGAGGGCCACACCCCCATCAGCATTATTCCTCAGCCTGTGCAGGCGCCATCAGTCAGCCAGCAGGGGCTGCAGTTGCACCAGTTATAAGGACCGATGATCCGACTTTCTTACCCTCTAACCCTGAACAACAGCCAATCGTTGTTCATGCTGTCGCCCAGCCCAGTTGGAAAGGCAGAGCTGAGATTCGATAAGATGTATTCGAAACTCCAACTCTGGTGCGCTAGCGTACTTTACCGCTGCACCACCTGAGCGGCCAATGAAATGTATTTTTGTCATATATACATATACAAGTGTACAGTACAGTAAAGGGGGGCATTGTAGGGTGCCCCTGGAGTTGAGAAGAATCAGGGCCTTGCTCAAGAGCCCAACAGTGGCTGCATGGCAAAGCGGGGATTTAAACCCACAGTCTTCTACAACTGGTTTAAACCTTTATTTATAGGGTACCAGTACTCTCACAGAGCAACTATTTGGTACATACATTCATTGACAATTTCAAATCTACACATGCTATGTTACTGACTGTTGCTCTGTTGCTTTGTACAATTTGTCACCCATATGTACCCCATTAATGAATTAAAACCCCACTAACCAGATTATGTTTGGGTGTTGGGCCATTCTCAGCACTGCAATGTCATTAACATAGTAATAACATTGTAGTGTGTTAGCAGCAGTGTTGTTGGGATTTTTAAATGCTGCTTAAATACTGCATACTGGCCTCGACTCTTTTATCAATGGACACTTTTTGATCACATGATGCAGTTGGCTTTATATTTTGGCTCAATATTCTCCTACCAGCTTTGACATCAAGATGTAAAATAGAGGTTAATTTTGATTGATAAATGGGTATGACGTAGTATAGAGAACAATCTATGGAGCTTCTTAAAGGGCTAAGGGTTTTGCTTAAGGGCTCAACAATGGCTGCATAGCAGTGTCAGGATTCAAACTCTCAATCTTCCAATCAATAACTCAAAACTCTACCCATTAATGCTAGCATTAATGCTATTACCTCACCAGTCAGTGGTTTTAATGCTGCTGCTGACTGGTGTATGTAAACATTTGACCTAAAGTGGATATGTGTGCAGTTTAATTGTTAATTGTGTAACTGGATGGCAGGTGGCGCTTTTTTTTTTTTTTTTTTTTAAACCAAGACCAGAAAGTTAACCTTTTCTGTTCCTGTATTGTTTATATCGAGTTTATGATAAGCTTAATGAAAAAGTTTAATGTGAAGATGCTTCCCATTGCATGTTTAGTAGAGTCAGCACCTTCCTGCTAGTTTATTAAACCATCGTTCTCTCTGTGTCATTAAGCTCTATTCAGCAGTGGCTCATCAGCAATATCCTGATAAATGATCATGCAAATCTGATGACAGAAGAGGTCTGTTCGAGGTAGAGCAGGAAGCAGATGGCACTGGGAGTTGTATGTGACTTTGAAGTCCAATACTGCATGGAGCCATGGTGAACTCCTATACCTGTTAGATGATGTAGTGCGGAAGTTTGGAGTTTTAATTACGGTCGCAAAAAAAGCTGTGCTGTGGCTTTTTAAAAGCAGGTTCATTTAGTTTCTTTTACCTGGCTTAATGAAGTCTGGCTTGACTGTGGTAGACCGTGAAGTTAGTAATGACACTTCTAGTATGTGTGTGTGCGTTTTAGACATGGTTCGGCGCTGGTGCACTCTGGAGGGTGGGTACATCAGTTACTATGATGGTGAAAAGAGTGCTGCACCGATTGGGAGAGTGGAGATTGGTGAGATGGTGAGCGTGCCAATCAACAACACGGAGACTATGACAGGAGCAGGGTATGAACTTTCCTTTTCTTTCCCTGTTTCTTTGTTTTATTTCCTTTGTTTCTTCTTTCTGTTTGCCTTTTTACAATTACTTTTTTTATAATGTTCTTTTGATTTTTTAGCTTTTCTATTCCTTTTTTACACCCCTTATACTTACCTTTTATCCCCATTATGCTGTTCCCACTCTTATGTATAAAACCATTAGCCTTTTTTTTCCTTCTGATTTTTCCCTCCAATTTCTCCCCTAATCTAGTCGTATCCAATTACCCTGATTGTGTTACGCTTCACCTCTATCAATTCAACCCTCCACTTCTGACTGAGGAGCTTTACAACGGACACACATGACCCCCTCTGACACGTGTGCAGTACTGACTGCATCTTTTCACCTGCACAAGGCGAGTTCATATGCGGATCAACCTTGTGCACGGAGAGCCACATTATTAGCATTAGCATTATTCCCCAACCTAGCAGAGGTCGTAATTGCACCAGTTATGAGGAACCCTGGTCATCCAACCCTAAATAACAGCCAATCCTTGTTTATGCGGCCGCCCAGCCCAGCCGGATGGCAGAGCTGAGATTCGATACGATTTATTTAAAATCCCAGCTCTGGTGTGGCCATAAGCCTTTTTTGACAAGTCAACATCAGACTCCTACATATAACAATTTCTCAGACTCAGCTATTTGTTTCGGTTACGGTTGAGACTCAAACTTGGGTCTCAGCATTGGTGGGCTAGCATAGTTTACTCTTGCAACATCATTTTTCTTTATATTTTTTACATTTTGGTTCTGATTTGTTCCATTCCCCTTTGTTTTCTTTCATTTCCCCCTCACTCATTTCATCGGGTTGTATAGTTTGACCTCCTTGTATGGGTCAAACATTACAAATGCGTGTAGTGCTTCTTTCACCACAGACACACAGCTCACTTTTAGCTCAAAAGCTACTTAATAAATGTCTCTCTTTCTGAATAACATTCACCACATGCCACCAAATTAGGGACTCTTAAACCTCTGCCTGCATTCTGATACTATTAGTATTGGCAGCAAACTGAGATTTATAGCTGTACTGTTTGTGTGTGTGTGTGTGTGTGTGTGTGTGTTTGTGTGTTTGTGTGTGCTGGCTAATGCTTTAACTCTTTCCTTGCTCAGGGCGGTGTTCACCTTTGAAATTTACCTGCAGTCAGAGAAAATTATCTTATTTGGTGCACAGACCTCAGAGTCACAGAGGGCCTGGATTCATGCTATCATTAAGGTAACACTTACATGCACATTAGCACAGCTACACACCCCAAAGCTTTAAATAAATGCAAGATAATACAATGTTTAATAATAAGATGGTACATAATTAATCTAAACAGATTGACCAGGATAAAGTGGTTGATGAGTAAAAATGAAAATAAAATGAGTAAAAAAATGTCTTAAAGTTATGAAGCTTACCAACTATGCATTCTACATTGTAAAAAATGCACTAAATTTCCTTATATATCAACAAAAGTGTTGGGACACCCCTTTCTGATTTTTGTATAAATCAATTATATAAAGGTAATTAGCAAAGTTTGTGAAGGCCCTTTTCTGTTTCAGCATTACTGTGCTCCTGTGCACAAAGCAATGTCTATAAAGACATAAAGAAAAGCTTAGTTCCAAGAAACTCCAGTGAACTGTACAGAGTCCTGACCTCAACTCTATTTTGGAATGAACTGGAACATCAGTTGAGGTTTTCTTGACGAACATCAGTGCCCAGTCATACAAATGCTCTGTTGACTTAATGCTTTGTTTACTTAAAGACTGGCCCCTGTTATATTTGAATCATCACATAGATGTCACTTTATTTTAATATCAATACAATTTGTTGGTACTGAAGTCCAATAAGCTCTCAAGAATGGGTGGAATATGTGTTTATTCTATGTGTATATTATTGTATACATATTCTGTTCACCCATTCTTTCATTGCACTGGTTACTAACCGTTTTTGTCTATCTCTTTGTTAATCTCTTTGTAGTGTTTTACAACTGCGAGAGTTGAGTCTTTGTTAAAGAAAGACTGTGAGCTTATTGGCCGTTTGTACTATAAGGAGGGTCATGATCTTTATCACTGGAGAAGAGGTTGGTTTTCTTTGGTCGGCTCAGAACTTTTCTTCTGTCCTGAGGCTGAGTCTATGACCGAGGCAGTCATACAACTCAAACGGCTTCAGGAACTAAGTAAGAACACACACACACACACACACACACACACAAACAGTTGAGCTTGAAAGTTTACATACACTGATCTATATAATGGCAGTGTTTTTGGATTTTAATAATTTCAGCAACTGCTTATTGTGTGCCTAAATGACTAAAACACTAATGTCTTTGTCAAATAGTAGTTTCTCAAGAGTAGGACTGGGTCAAAAAGATACAGTGCATATAGCAAATATAATTATTAATATGTTGGTGTAGAAAGTTCTATAATGTACTTTGGAATGGCTGTCTACTTCCTTTAATTAACAACTACTGACTGTTTGACTGAACCCATTAGACTACACATTACAATAGAAAGGTCTAGGAAGCTGTATACAGCGCTCATAAAACAGTCTCAGGTGTAACCTGCAGAAGTTTCTAAGCACAACAACCTGTACAAATTGATATTCGTAAGAACAAAGTACATGGAACAGTGGTCTCTTGTCAAGTTCACAGAGAAGACCAAAAACTGTCACCTTATACTGAGAGGAAATCTGTTTAAATGGTCAAATGGGCTTTGAAGCCCCTGCTCCCAAATCTGAAGTAAGCATGACAAGTAACTTGCTGATCACAATGAAGAGGAAAAATGCATTGATATTTTTATACGCAGTGTATATAAGTGATTGTTGCTGTGTGCTGTGTTTTTGATGATAATGTCCAGGAAATATAAATATAATTGAATAATTATTAATATAATTTAATCACATTATATTAATAACTGACCAGATTAGGGGAATGGTATTAGCAACAAGATTCTAAAAGCAGGGTAGGGGGAAGTGGATCTGACTAGATAAGGAGCAAATGGGGTCGTAAAAAAAGAATTGGCTTTATTTTATCAAGGTAGGTAATAATGAAACATTTGAAATACTGCTGTTGATGTCTGTTTGCATTTCACTATTAGCTATGTTTTCATCTTGGCTCCTTGAAGCATGCGTCAGGATCAAAGCACATTTAGAGCCACCAGCTGTGTTACCCTGTGTGGCTCCTACACTACCTGCTGCATATTACTGGCTTAGGATGCAATCTGCTCTTCGTAAAATTCCCACTAGATACTGATTATGTAAATGTATGCTGGGGTTTGGGTGTATAAAAAGCATTGATACATTTTAGACAAAGTCCTATTATTTTAAGAAGATACATGGTGAGCTTTTTAAGATAAATGAATGTGATTTGGGGATTTTTTCTAATGCCTAGTGAGAATTACGTATATGGGCTGATGTTGAAGCTGTAAAAGCCCCTGTCCATGGTCCTGAAACTGTTCCCATTTTCATTTCCACCAGGCATGATTTAAACAGTTTTCACCTAAAATGGTGATGAGCCTCTCTTACTGGACACAAATAAATCCTTGTTATTGGTATTTTCTTGAATATTTCCAAAATGGGACTGGCATTGGTAAATACTGGTCATTTTACCAGAAACACCCTTTAAAAACTGTTGATCCATTTTGCTTTTAGACCAACCTCTGTTTTTGTGACATGAATTTCATAAAGTATTGGAAATATTTGTTTTAGATCTTGGTTCATGTTGACATGACACTATCACATAATAGCTGCAGATTTATTAGCTGCAAATCTTCTGTTCTACCACATAAAGTGCTTTATTGGATTTAAATCAGGTGACTAGGAAGGCCATTAAAATTTGCTGAACTCATTTATTTACATTTATTGCATTTAGCAGACTCTTTTCTCAAAAGTGATTTACAATTGTGAATCAATACAATGTAAACAATTTATGCTCAAGGGCTTTGCTCAGGGGCCCAACAGTGGCAACATAGCAGTGTTGAGGATTGAACTTCTGATTACTAATCAGGTATCTTTATCACTGAGCTACCACTGCCCTTTACGATCTGGTTATGGAAGTAGTAATTATAAGATGGTTAGGGTGACCATGTGGTAAGAAAACAATGTTACACCACCACCATCAGCCTAAACTGTTAACACAAGCCACGTTTGGTCTATAGAGTCATGTTGTTTATTCCAAAAATCTGACCTTGCCGACTGCCTGGTTGCAGAAAGTCTAGATTTATCAGACCTGTCCTGTGTCAGGAGTGAAACAGTGTGTGGTCTTTTACTGTTGTAGTTCATTTGCCACGAGGATTGAAATGTTGTGCATTCTGACAATTTTTTCTACTCAGCATGGTTGCAAAGAGTTGTTATTTGTGTTGCCATATCTTTCTTGTAAGGTCAAAACAGTTTGATTATTTCATCCTTTCATCAACAAGGCATTTCTGCATGCATTTCTTACCTTAGGAATATCTAAACCACAAAGAAGTCCCATTTTTCTTCTTCAGGTGCTTGTCAGTGACCCACTGTTTATTCAGCTTATTTGTAGCTTGTTTTTATCTTTTATCTTTTTAATTTTAAAAAATTTTTATGTTCTCCCATTTTTCTCCCCATTTAACATAGCCAATTTGTCCTCTGCTGCTGGAGACCTCAGTTGTGTTCAAAAAGGGTATATTTGACTGACACACACTCCCTTGGAGTCGTGTTCAGCCCACTGACCTCTTCTTATTACCCCAACTTCGGTGGATTTGCGCTTGAGGCTAGTTGAGGGGGTCACTCACCGATCCCTGTGGTCCTCCACCTCTGTACAGGCACCTCGGGCTACTAACCAGGGCCCTTACACAGTGTCAAAGACCCCACCCCTATTTAGTCAGTTTTTTTTTTCTTACCCAGCAAACTTTAGTGGCCAATTTTATCTGCTGCAGGCACTGTCAATTGTGTCTGCTAGAGGGGTGCTCAGCCGACCAGTAGCAGAGCTGAGATTTGAACTTGGGGAGTTCAGAATCTCAGCACAGGTTGTTAGTGGAATATCCCGCTGCACCACCTGGGCGTCATATTTTTTAAATTTTGTTTAAAAGGTATTGGGAAAAACCCCTAATTGAAATGTCCATTGTTGTAGAGACCAGTATTTAGAGTTATTTTTGACAGCATGATGCTTTACACATGAACTACAGAGTTCAGGCGAGTTGTGGGAGACTAAGTATTTCTTGCTGCAGTAGATTAAAACTGAAGGACAGAAAAAACCTGGGGCTAGAATGGAGACAGAGAAACTCCATTTGAATTTCAACTGCTGGAAATCTTGTCCTTGGAGTAACATGAAAGGAAGTCCTTCATGTTTCCTTATGGGTATAGCAAAACCCAATTGGCGTAGAATAATGTAGCAGAGCTGAGGCAGGGGCAACTGAGAATGAATGTGTTCTTGACCTGTTGGCATTTTGTTTTTTTGTGCTGACAACTGAATTACTGTCTTTGTATCCGTTTTAAGAAATGGCTTTGCTCCTGACAGTTGCTAACAAATATATCCCATTTAACCTTGAATTCTGTCCCTGGGACTATTTAATGTTTTTAATTAATTTCAGAATTGCAAGACCTTTTTATTCTCCACATAGACTGTCTAAACTTTCACTAACCTTTTTTCCGAGTTAGGAAAAGAGGATCTAATAATTATTGCACTGATTATGTTCTGCTCATTATTACGCTGGAAGATTCTGCATTGATTTCTGTTGTTAAACCAAGAACAAACAGCAAATTACAGGGAAGAGTTCCTGGAGATTTCAGTTATAATTATGGAACACCAAGGTCATTATCACAGAGTGATCATTTCACTCTGAGCTTAAATTGCTCTAAGATTTCAGAGGAGGGCAAGATGAAGAGATCTTTTATTAATGATCAGCATTGTGTGCCGTTTTCAGATAACAGCACTTGTGACTTCTTTTTTCAATTTACACTCAATAAGAATTGTAAACAGAATTGTTTGCTGCTGAAATCCAGCCAGATTTAATTAAGGCGCCTTGCTTTAGAATCTCCCAGGTTCCCAGGTTTCAATTGATTTTTTGCAGTATTACTAAAGCCAATGAAACAGATGACCATATTCATCTTTTAACAGGCTTTCCTTTGGCTTTTAATGGTTTTGCTTAGGGCTGGCTTGATACCACTTTTTTATGTCTGATACCGATACTACAAATTGAGTATCTGCCGATACCGATACCAATCCGATACCGTCATTTCTCCTCTCAAAGAACTAAGCAGCAAAAATACATGTCTCAATGCATCATGGATAAACTAGCTATCTAAATAACAATGCTCAGACTGTAAAACTGATATTCTAAAGTAATAAATACAGAACCTACAACATCACACTTCTGCAAAACTGCTGTTTTTATTTTCACTTTTACACACAGAACATTTAGCAGTAATTTTGGCTCGTTTAACAAAAGTCCACAATTGGAAGATGGGGATGTTAATCAAACGCGATGGACCAATTTGAATTAACGCAGAGTTGAGTTTTTCCGTTAAAGTTCTGTCATGTTTTTAGATTATTAAAAACCAAAGCGCGCTTATTATTAAACCCTGCTGGATTTTGAAGAGGAAAATGGGAAATGGGAAACAGTGTAGTTTGTTTGATTTTATAACACTAATGGATTAATCATTGAGGATGTGAGAGATCTCCAAGCCGGGAGAAGATAGGTTCTTTATCTCAGGTGAGCGATTTATCATTTATAAAGCGATTTTTATTGTGTTTAAACAGTGTTTTTAGATGTGGCAGTAGTAGATGATTTTTTTAAATGCTAAAAGTAGATCAGTGTGTTTTCATTTCTGAATGGCTGTTGCAGATGAGTTGTAGATCAGTGGCACATGTTAATGATGTCATCAAGCGTGAGTGGCAATAAACGTCTCTCTGTTGGAAAGTATCTTCGTGTGTTATTTGCTTTACACACAAACAATGGCCTTATTTACATTGTGTAATTTACATTAAGCAACAGTATCGGATCGGTGCCAGCCCTGGTTTTGCTTGATGGTGAATATAGGATTGTATAACAATGTAAAACTTATAAATATTTTATTTATATTTCTAGCATACTGTGTGCAGTCTGTGTGGTGTGGTGTTGTGAGGAGGGAAACGCAATGAGTGATAGCGTGGGCTGGAAAGAAAGATTTCCAGATATATTCTGAATAAGGAGGAGGAGAAGCAAAAGATGAAGAGATATAAACTGTCATGAGGTGCACATTGTCATGAGGTGCGCACTCAGGTGTTAAGGGGCTTGTTCAGTAAATAGGCCGGGGCATTGCAGGGTGTTTGTATGTGGTTGATTAGAATGGTCAGACAGCTTTAGACAGCATTGTTCTGTACATGCTGAGAGAAATAATGACCAGCGACACTTAGCTCTTCACTCCACTTGCTCCAAACAGGAGTTTTTACTCAAAGTCACATGAAAAATAATGCCAATATGCACAATGTCTGCCAACAAGACTTTGGTGCTTGGCGAGTGCTATCGAGAGGAACCGGAAACTATTTTAGGAAAGCCTGGAATCTTTAAGGTTTATTAAAATAATGGAAGAAAAAAATATAGGAAGTAAACAAGCTGTAGAACACAATGTGCAGAACACATTGTGCTGTCTGTTCAAAGGTGTTTAGCAGGATTAAAGTCAAGACTTTTTACAGGCCACTGGACTGTCAAACCTGTCGAAACTTGTCAAACCATGTCTTTATGGACCTTGCATTTTTGGACAGCAGCAAGTCATTATGTAGTAGAAGTAATCATTTTGTATAATTTACTGTCACATTATGCCATGAATGTGGCTTACCTCTTAATAAGTGGAAGTGGTGTATATATACTTTTAGCCATATTGTGGATATGCTGCTACATCTCAGACATCACATGCTTTGATAAATAGATTAGACATTTTCTGAACTGAACCAGTAAAACATCACTAAAAGCATGGTGGTTCAGATGTTGTATGGCTGCTGCACAGCACTATGGTCCTGGGGACCTGGATTTGATTCTAGCTTCGGTCACGGTTTAGGTTTCGCATGTTCTTCCTATGTCAATGTGGGTTACCTTACAACTCCTAAAACATACCTGGGGTGTAAGGCTGTTCTGCATCGCTTTTAGGTTGCCCACATGGTCGTTTGGTATTCCTGCATTGTTTCTAAGTAGGCTCTGGACCCGTCCTGACCTTGATCTGAATTAGGTGCTAAACATAAACTAAGTACCTAAACAGAAATTAAGTGGGTCGTTTATTCTTGCTAACCGCTTTGTCTTAATCAGGATCATGGTGGGTATGAAGCCTACCTAAAATGACTAACAGGAAACTCTTGCTGGCATAGGGAGAACTTGACAACTTTCTCACAAACAGTGAGTATAGCACTAAGGACCTAAGGACCCTGGTGTTAGGGGGCAACCTCTCGAGCAGCTGCACCACTGTGCCACACTGTGCATCATTGACCTCCTAATTGTTTACCTGGTATTTTCACAGCTGTTTCAGTTCATTCAGAAGGGGAGGAGAAGATTCAGGTTCTGCTCATGGTTGAAAGTGGCAGGTAAATATGATTCAGTTCTAAAATTCTGCTATTCACCATATGGTCAAAAATATATGGACACTTAACCATGATTGGGATTGTTTGGACATTTCATTCAAAACCTTAGGATGTGTGTCTGTGGAAATTTGTGCCTTTTTAGGTAAAAGATGGACCAGAATGCCTGACTCAAGATCAGAGTTTCAATTCATTTCAGATGTGTTCAATAAGGTTAAGCTCGGGACTTTATGGAGCTCACTTTGTGCACAGAGGCTTAGTCATGCTGGAACAGGAAGTACAAGGGGTGTCCACATATTTTTGGCTTTGTATCTGTGTTGTATTGTGTTTAATTCATTAGCCTATAAACAATTATGTATTTTTCTGTGTTTGTATGTGTGGGCAAGAACTATCTACATTCACGGCTTCACTAAACAGGACTTTGCTCTATGGCACTCGGCTATCCAGTTAGCCGCTGGCAGAGATGGCAGGGCACTAAGCAACCAGCAGCTGACTAAAAACGACATCCCTATTATTATTGACAGCTGTATAGCCTTTGTCACCCAATATGGTAAATAGTTATTTTTTAGCACATATTCTATGAGTGATGTACATTTTTTAGATCTTTTATTTATCCCTTAAATTTAAAACCTAAACCTTTAACTAAACCTTTATTAAGTATATTAAGAAACATTTGTTCTTTTTTATATTTGATAACCCTTTTAATAATTTCCTTTTCCTAAGTCTTTCACATTTGCCTTTTAACCCCAGGTTTGTGCCATCAAGGCATCTACCAGAAAAATGGTGATCCGAAACGTGTAGCTCAGCTGTTGGACGAGTTCACCAGCGATGCTAGAAATGTCAAGCTTCGGATTCAGGACCATCGATTAGAGGACGTCACTGATACACTAAAAAGCTTTTTAACAAACTGTGAGGATGCCTTATTAGCCAAAGAGCTCTATCCCTACTGGATTTCTGCTCTTGGTAAGTATAAATTAACCAATGAGGACTTAACCAGATTAATAATTTATGTTTCTTTGTGTTCATATTTGGCCTTGACTTTGTCTTGGTCACATACGTAATGCAGGAACACACCTCTGACAAGACGCCAATCCACTGCAGGGAAATCTGTACAGTTGTAGTCAACATTATTGGCCCCTCTTATTGTTTACTGTTAAAAGCCTTTAGAAATAAGTGATGTACAAAATTTGTATCAACATTTTAATAGCATGTCCAAATACATTAAATTAAAAGCTAACCTGTCAACATGTATGCAGTCATTTAAAAAAAAAAGGATTTAAGTCTTCCTTGCCTAATACTCGGTTGCACATTTGGCAATACTGACAGCCTCGTAATGTATTTTCTAGCCATTCATAGGTTTCTTGTATGTGTCTGCTGGTAGTTTCTTCAACTCTTCCACTGCACTGTCTCTCAAGCTCCTGAATGTTTGATGAGTTCCTTGTCCCAATAACAGATTTCAGCTCTCTCCAAAGATTCAAATGGAATTGAGATCAGGACTCATTGCTGGCCAGTTTAAAACAGTCTCTTACTTTTTAACCATTCTGGTGTACTATGTGCTCTGGGTCATTATGCTTATAGGACCCATTTTTTGACTTAAACCTAGTTTTCTTACATGTGGGAACGCGTGTTGCTTTAAAATGCTCTAATAACAGTCTGATTTTATTGTTCTTGTAACACGTTCAAAGCTTCCTGTCCCAGAAACAGCAAAGCATTCCACAACATCATGGATCCTCCACCATGTTTAACTGTAGAGTGTACTTTTTTATAGGCTTCATTTTATCATCAATAAACAATGCTGGTATGCATTACCAAAGACCTCTAGTTTGGTTTCAGCTGTCCATAGGACATTTTCCAAGAAGAATTGTGGTTTGTCTATACTTTGGCAAAATTCAGTCACTCTTTTTATGCCTTTTCAAGCAGTGGGGTCCTCCTTTGTTTTTGCCCGTAGAGCCTTGATTTGTTCAAAGCGCAGCATATGATACAGGTTAAAACCATCATTCTAGATGTCTCCAGCTCAGCCTGAAGTTCTTTGGATGTTATACCTGGTTTCTTTGCCACATTTTAAACCCCGCTTCACAAGGGTCTTTCATCAGTTTTCTTCTTTCCACCGTGAAATGCTTGTGCTTGGTGATAAAAGCATTTCTGGTCTGCTCAGACAGCTCTCTTTTGTAAACAGAACATGAAATAAAACCCATCTTTTTAAGCATCATAGCCACCATTCATAGGTTAATTAAAGTCATCTTAGCACTGACAAGGTGGGGCAGAAGAGTCTATTTTCTAATTACAGATAGCCTGATTTAAACACAGTGTTCTGTTAATCATGCCTTGGCATCATTTTGAATTTTGTATCCTTTTTTCCTGCCATGTTTTTATTTTGTAATATTTGTGTTTTGTGCCTTTTTGAGTTTATAAATCCAAGCAATGTCACTACACACTCATTTCAGGAGTTATTTTACATGTTATACTCAATATTTAAGGCCGTCAATAATCTTGACATGGTATTTTACATGGTATACTATTTTACATGGTATAATGAATATTTAAGGCTGCCAATAATGTTGACCACAACTGTATACAGATGCCTGATCGACCGATAGCACTGCTGAGGAATCAAACCCTGGATTCCAGTGGTAGTGGAGTAGTTTGGATATTTAGATATTGATTGGCCATATCTAATAAAATGGGTAAATATATGTAACAAATCTTATGTTTGGGTAATATGCCATGTAATATTACATTTTCTCTGGTTGCTTATTAAAGTACCATTTTCATTATTCTAGCATTTTACCCCATACTAGTAAAAAGTGCAGATGTATTTTTCTTACAGTTTTTTTTTCTTTATTTCAGATCTGAAGAATGAGAAGGACAGAGTTGAAAAGTACTCAACCTATATTCAGAGCTTACCCAAAATCAACAGATCAACTCTGGCTGCATTACTCCAGCATCTGTACAGGTTTACCCACACAAACACATTCACAAACACATTCAAAACCTGGGCTTTACATGTTTTCAAAACTTCCACCTTCCCTCAGTGGTTAATGCTGAGCTTCTTTGAACAAAGTTTCTGAGTTACACCATCATCTGTTGGCAGTATAAGCCTAGGCTCAGTGTTTATCTCAAATTTTTAGCTCGTTTGAAGTCTGGTTTACAGGCTTTCAGAAAATGTTTTCCCAAAAACCCTTAGCAGGCTTGTCAGATTGTGTGAAATATACAAAAAGAATTTAATTTTATGGAGAAAGCTTAATTGGCCCTCTTGGCAGACTTGAATAGTGGACTAATGTTTCCCTAATGATGGTACATGCTTTGCATGTTTTGTTTTCTTTACAAACAGAAATATTTTAGTGTTTCTGTCTGGCTGTGTGGTGTTTAGTGAGTGTGTAGATTTACAGTTATGGTTTCTGCCTTTAGCAGACGCTTTTATACTTTGCAACTTACAGAACTGCTTCATCATTAAACATTTCCTTACTCTAGTAAAAGTAGGAAGTAGACAACAGTCTAGAAAAACAAATCTGCTAAAACCCTGTTAGAATCAAAGTATAGGTAGAATCTTAGAGATGATTAGTAAGTGCATGTTAGTTTAAGTGCTTAGTAAAGAGGTGGGTCTTTAATCGTTTTTTTAAAGATGGCAAGAGACTAAGATGTTTGAACAGACGGGGGAGGTTCATTCCTTCACCTGGGTGCTAGTACAGAGAGTAACCTTGATGCCTTTCTCAAGTTCTAAGTGGTGAATCGAGACAAGCAAGACTTGTGGCCTTGAAGGTTGCTTGCTACAGAACAGGGTTTGATAAGTTCTCTAAGGCAGTGGTCCCCAACCACCGAGCCGTGAACCGGTAACGGTCCATGGGTCATTTATTAATGGGACGCACAGAATGAATAAATAATTAGAGATTGCTAAAAAAGCAGTTTGCTTATATTTCGGGTGTTATTGTTTCGTATCACCCCTAGGTGGGAGCACCGTCTCGTTGCAGTGGAAAAAAGCTAATTTTACATAATTTGTAAGCAGTATAATTAAATCCTCCCTCCCCTGTCGGTCCATGAAATTATATCTTATATGAAACCAGTCCGTGGTGCAAAAAAGGTTGGGGACCTCTGCTCTAAGGTAGATTGTAGCTGGACCATTTTTGGCTTTAAAGGAGAGCATCATTGTTTTGAGTCAAGTCATGTCAAGTCAAATTTATTTGTATAGTGCTTTTTCCAATAAACATTGTCTCATAGCAACTTTACAGCATCCAGGACCAAAAGACCAAAACCCCTGTTAAGCAAGCCAAGGGCAACATTGGCAAGGAAAAACCTCCCTAAAACTATAGAAAGAAACTTTGAGAGGAAACAAACCATACGTACACAAAAATAATTTAAACTATAAGTTATAACTGGTAAAAAGCAAAAAATTAGTTTTTTTAATATGGTGTTTTCAGTTCTTTTGAACTAAATGTGGTCAGCTATAGAAGCCAATGAAGAATGCAGCATTGGGGGGGATTTGGCAAGGCTTGGTTTAGACGTGTGAGTCTAATGGTATATGTGGGCCTGTGTTTTATTAGTAAAATTTGAGTTTAACCAAAGATAATATCAGATTCATTTTAGATTAACACACATTATGTCTTTAATATTAATTTTAAAATATTTTAAATATCATATATGTGGTTTAGATCAGGAGATTGGCTAGTTTATACAAGCGGTAAGATTAAATCCTTATTGTATATGTCCTGGCACATTTTCATGTTTTTTTGTGTAATATATAATTCTCCACTGTCATTTGGTGAGGAGCAGTATCATATCCAGATCACTATTCATTCTTCAAATTGTCAAAAGCTCTATTTTTGTTTTATCTGACCACTGTTCTTATTTATTCAATTTTAGTTTTTCACCTGGTGTGGGAACAGACATCACAGTCCAATTGACTATTGTTCACTGTTGTACCTGCTGTTTTCATTTCGTCTTGCAATTCTATTTGATTAAATGCTGGCTTTTCTTTTTCCTCAATATCAATAGTCTAGGAGCACTTTGTGAAATCAAATGCACATGTCTTGTGCTTTAATAAAATTTCCACTAGCAAATTATCTAACCTTAATATTCTAAAATGTCATTTAAGGTGTTTATATCTCTGTAGCTTTTTAACTTGTGTAAATTATTTTGTCCATAAAACTCATTGTAATTGATATGTGTTGCAATGTAGAAATGCTTGAACATGTGCTTACATGTGTTTTGTGTGTGTTTTGCTTGTGTGTGTGCTTACCAGGATCCAGAGCTGCTCTCACATTAACCAGATGAAGACTCAGAGTCTGGCATGTGTGTTCTCATCCTGTCTCTTTCAGACAGGTGGACATACACTCCAGGAGATGGGTGTTGTGGAAGACCTCATCAACAACTATATCCAGCTCTTCTCTGTTAGTTTCTAACCTACACAACACATTCCATTATTTAACTACACCAATCCCACTGTTCAGAGAGTGGTGTTAGTTTAAAGTGTGCTTTACTATGGTGAGAAGAAGTAACAATAGCAGTTTAGTGTGTAGGGATTCTGGTTTGAAGTTCATTAAAATGCTGCTGTTCACTGTTTTGCTAACTCTGATTGTTGGCCAGGTTGTAGTGTTAAAGACCAGTGTGCCCTAATTATGGTCTATTTTCTGTCTCAAGCTCACTTTCTCTCGAGCTCTTCTCGCTTTCAACCATTTGTTTTAAACTAATAATTTTTTTCTTTACATAATACAAATTAATTAAATATTTGAAATGATATTTTAATAGCTTACATGACAAAAATGTTATTATTGAAATTTAAATATTAGCTTTATACTTTCTCCAGCTGATCCATGATTGCTTTATTAGTGCATTAGTGCAGTTGTCTACCTGTACCGCCTGAATTAGGAAACCATTAAGGCTTTTGTGAGAGGGATGCGTGCCTGTTTTGCAAAAGGTACTAACTAAATTGCTCATAGAATGTTGAGTTGCTTGTCTTTGATTTGATCAGTAAAAGTCTCAGTTGTTGTAGTTTTTGGTCTTGCCTTGGTCTTGACTATAAAAAGTCCTGGTCTCAATTATTCAAAGTATCTGTCTTGTTCTGGTATCAGATCCTACAAGTACTTCTATTGTTTTTGCCTCACAGGTTAAAAGTCTTGCTTTTATTTTATTTTGATTATTAAAAGTTTGGTTTGTCCTTGATTATGACCTTTCAAAGTCTTGTTTTTTTTATCTTAGTTGGTTAGAAAAGACTTAGGCTTTTCTAGATCTAGATCAATTTACTTTCACTGTCCTGGTATAATGTATGTATTTATTTATTAGAATTTTAACATCATGTTTTACACATGGTAACATTCATGACAGAAACGGTAGTTACTCATTACACAAGATTCATCAGTTCACAAGTTTAATGTCAAACACAGTCATGGAAAATTTTGTATCTCCAATTCACCTCACTTGCACGTCTTTGGACTGTGGGAGGAAACCGGAGCTCCCGGAGGAAAACCACACAGACTCGGGGAGAACATGCAAACTCCACACAGAAAGGACCCGGACTGCCCCACCTGGGGATCGAACCTAGGACCTTCTTGTATGTGAGGCGACAGTGCTACCCACTGAGCCATCGGGCCGCCCTCCTGGTATGAATGTGTGTGTGTGTTTGCCCTGTGATGGACTGGCGACCTCTCCAGGGTGTTTCCTACTTGCCCGGCAAATTGTACACATTGTGACTCTGAATAGGCTAAAGTGGTGGTAAAACAGACAGTAAATAAAGTTCTAGGGATGTAGGTTTTATTACTTTCTAGAAATTGATACTTGCTTTAATTTAAAGCACAAACAAATTAACAAAGGAAATGATAAATAAATAAAACAAAGAATTGAATTAATAATTAATATATTGCCCATTTAACCCATCAATCTACACTTACTCATCAATAATGATGAAGTTAAAATTTTAGTTTTTTTTTCTGAATCCACATAACATAATTCATATACACATCATGAATAGCTACTCATACCAAGAACTATGAGTGAAATATATAAAACATATTTCTGATTAAATTAACACTATTTTGCATTTTGTAGCAATTTCAGCCAGGGCAAATGTGATAAACAACAAAGTACATTATTGACATGGCTTGTAATTCACTCTATGTTCACCATGCAGTAGTTTCTCTACAAAGAGATAAAGCTCAGGTACTTAGCATTAAGGACACAAAATGTTGTTTTTCATAGTCCATATTTTATTACTACTAATGATTTTAATATTATTAAACTGTAAATTGATTTTTATTAAAGTCATTAAATGTAGGGGTATGGAAATGGGTAGTTAACTGTCAAATAATAATAATCCCGATTAGTTCATATAATTGACATGAAGTGATTATGTAATAATTGTGACAATCAGTGCTGCTTATATAATTGAAGTTGAAATGAAATTGAAATGAAGTCAGTTTATGCATGATTCTGTCGTTAAGCTGCTGTTTATCTGTGTTTGCTCATTAAACCAGCTTAATGAGGAGCAAGTCAGACAAATGGAGCGAGAGAACAGCTTTATCACAAGGTGGAAGGACACTACAGTAAGTACCCTCTTTTAGTTTTACTTTTTTATGTATGTGAGGGCTATAAGAGAGAGAGCGAGAGAGAGTGATGGTGTTTGTTTAGTCTGTGCATATTGTACATATTATTCACATATTTATCATACATGCATACAGAATTATTTTACATATATTGTATATACACCGATCAGCCATAACATTAAAACCACCTCCTTGTCTCTACACTCACTGTCCATTTTATCAGCTCCACTTACCATATAGAAGCACTTTGTAGTTCTACAATTACTGACTTTAGTCCATCTGTTTTTCTGCATGCTTT
This sequence comes from Trichomycterus rosablanca, assembly GCF_030014385.1. NCBI lineage: Eukaryota > Metazoa > Chordata > Actinopteri > Siluriformes > Trichomycteridae > Trichomycterus > Trichomycterus rosablanca. The sequence continues at coordinate 35,631,512 of NC_085991.1, read as the reverse complement.
GTTAGCTCTCTTTCATGTTGTTCTTCAGTGGTCAGTTTTTAAACACCTCACTGTCACTGCTGGACTGAGAATAGCCCACCAACCAAAAATATCCAGCCAACAGTGCCCCATGGGCAGCGTCCTGTGACCACTGATGAAGGTCTAGAAGATGACCAACTCAAACAGCAGCAATAGATGAGCGATCGTCTCTGACTTCACATCTACAAGGTGGACCAACTAGGTGGGAGTGTCTAATATAGTGGACAGTGAGAGGACACAGTATTTAAAAACTCCAGCAGCGCTGCTGTGTCTGATCCACTCATCCCAGCACAACACAAACCACCACCATGTCATTGTCACTGCAGTGCTAAGAATCATCCACCACCCAAATAATACCTGCTCTGTGGTGGTCCTGCGGGGGTCCTGACCATTGAAGAACAGGGTGAAAGCAGGCTAAAAAAAAGCATGCAGAGAAACAGATGGACAACAGTCAGTAATTGCAGAACTACAAAGTGCTTCTATATGGTAAGTGGAGCTGATAAAATGGACAGTGAGTGTAGAAACAAGGTGGTTTTAATGTTATGGCTGATCAATGTACATTGTATATACATAAGTGTTTGATTTTCACAGATCCTGTTTACACTTCCATGTGTACAGGAGATATTTGTAGAGAAGTGAAGCAGTGCTGTTTGTAATTAAATTGCTTTTCCTGTCACTCATTGTAAGCCAACTTGAACTCTTTGATAAACATAGTTTGATTGTGTTTGTTATTGTTACAAAAATTAGAATGATGTATTAAATATACTTAGGGTTGGTAATATATTCCAGATGGGGTCAAAAATATGACGTTTTCCAAACTAAAAAAGTGGAACACTAATATCCAGTCAGCAAGTCATCTTGACTTGTCTCTGTCTTGTTGCATATGCATGTAGCTCCAGAATTATTGTTATCCTTGGTAAAGATAAATTATTATGTTTTTGTGTTTAACCTGAATCTCACAGTAACATGAGGTAAATCTGATGTTTCATAAAAGTTAATGTAGAGGGTTCTTCAAAGAGTTTCCGCACTTTTTAAACTCTATTTATTAAGAATTTTTAAAACTAATAATATCACTTTTCTACACAGTCACCTTCTGATGCATTTTTCCCAGCATCATACCAACTTTTTAATGCCATAAGCAAAAATTTTTTGTGGTTGAGTGCATAGCCACTTATGCACTTCTGCTTTCACATCATCATCACATGAAATTCTTCTACCCCTTAAAGCTTCCTTGAGCGGTCCAAAAAGGTAAAAAATCAGATGGCGCTAAATCTGGACTATAAGCTCTCTCAGTCTCTCAGACACGACCAATTACTCCTCCTCCTGTCCTCACGGTTTCCAACGAAAATATAAAAGTGTTTGAAGATGCCTCTTATTATTATTACTTTAACAAAAAACATGTTATCACCCCTTGATGTTCTCATGATTTTTTTTATTTTTATTTACCTTAGTGTTTAACAATGTTTAACTGATTATCCCTGACCTCCTGTTACTCTGGGGTATAAATATGAGGTCACAAGATCCTAGGCAAAATCCCCACGGCATCTTTGAACAAAGAGAAGATTACACAATGGCCAAAAGAAATTAGACAAATGTATGTTGATCTTCATTAAACAGGCAATGGCTGTAAACTGTATCAACATGCCTGATAACAACCATATCCACTACTAGGGCAAAAAATAAAACAATTAGACTAGTAATGCCACATAGAAAGCCTAACCACTAAAAGGTTTGAATTAATAAATGTCCCTGGTTTGTGTGTGCTTTAGAGGTGGTTCCCATTCTAGGAAAGATAAACGTCATGTGACATGCTTTGCCAATTTTGCCAGACCAAAGAGTTTAATTTTTGTCTCATCAGGCCATATATTTTTTCCCTCATGTTGTCAGAGTCCTTTACATGCTGTTTTGCAAACACCAAGCAGGCTGCTATTTGCATTTTACTCAACAGAGGCTTCCATTCTGTCATCTCGCCTGATTTATGAAGTGGTACAGAGATTGTCCATCCAACAGATTCTCCCAAATCAGCACAGGTTTTAGAGCTCATTTACATGCTCTTAAATCAAGAGCTTTAAACTCCCCGAGCACAACCAGTCTTGCTCGTATGTCCAATTTTCTTAGTCAAGCTTCTTCTGTTTAAAAATTATTAGGCTGCTTTGGTCCTGGAAACACTCAAAGCCTTAGGTATTGTTTTATTTCCTTGCCCTGATCAATGCCTTGCCACAATTAGGTCACAGAGATCCACAGAGAGTTCCTTGGAATTTTGGGTCCTTATAGATTCAAGTGTGAGCTTCTAAACTGTGTCAATTAAAATTGCAACATGTGGACTTAAGTTCTAGACACATCTCAAGGATAAATAAAGCACACAGGATTCATTTATACTGTGGGCAAGGCAGAAGTCTCCTGGACAGGGCACCAATTCATTCATTCTACCATTCCTACCTTTCTTTAGACATAGCTAATCATGTCTGCATAGATGCCTGGCCAGCTGTTTTGACCGACCACCTTGATTGTATTTTGTAAATAAAGATAAAATTTCATAAAAACTTTTTATTTGATGCCTGTAGTGTACTCAAAAATTGGAACTGGGCAAAATAAGAGCAAAACGTTTATAGAATATTCAAGTTAAACTGTTTTAAAACATTTTAAGAAGGTAATTTGGTAACTGGTGAAGGTTTCATGATTTGTGATAAAGAAGGATCTACTCAAAGCTTAGTCTTTGCAATCAGAGATGAGTCATGGATGACTACTGTGTTCCAGTGTTCATGATATAATTTTTTATCACTTTAAAAAGAATATTTCACCATTTATTATTCATAACAGGTTAATGTAATCCTGAGAAATGAATAAGCACAACCTTCAAGCCCTCATGTGACAATGCATGACAAACCTTCAAGCTTTTATGATAAAAATAGCTGCATGAGCTCAGAAAACCAAAACAGTCACCCAGCAGAGTCCACATCAAAAAATGCAACATAAAACTTACCTCAGATGGACTCAATGGAAATGAAAATGTCCTGTGGTCAGATGAGTTCACATTTTAGCTTGTTTTAGGAAAAAACATCATTGAGTTTTTCTTGTCAAAAACAAAAAGGACCATCTAGACTATTATTAGCAAAAGATGCAAAACAACATTTTTCATGGCATGGAGAGATTTACATTTATGTGAAGGTACCCTTAATGCAGATGCATATGTTGGGATTTTAGGAAGACATAGCCTGCCAGCAAGACATCTTTTTTCTGGATGTCTATGGTTATTTTAGCTAGAGAATGCATGCACCACAACAGTGATGTGTGCTTGACTGGCCTGCCTGCAGTCCAGATCTGTCTGCTATTAAAAATATATGGTGCAGCATGATGAGGAGAATCAAACAATGATGATAAGAGACTGTTGAGCAGCTGCAGTCTTGTATCCAGCATGGATTGGCAAAACAATTAGTGTCATCAGTACCCAAACGATTAAGCAGTGTAATTATTTGGAATGGTGATGTAACACAGTGGTATACATGCATATGTCTCAACTTTTTTATTAAATTACAGATTTTTTTTCTTAATTGCATTTTACAATATATAATTGTGATACTGAGCTAACAAACCACAGACATGTGTCAAACACATTAACTGTTATTTAAAAATCAATTTTACTAAGAGTTCCAATAAGTCTAGAACTTAGTGGTGCACTTATGGTCCTGCTACTGCTACTGGGCTGGTGTATGGCAAACTGGAAATGTAAATGTATTTTTTTAAGGAGAGTGAGGGATAGACATGTTTCTTTTTGAAAATAACTTGAAAAGCTGTAACAGTATAACAGAAGCACACCTTCTTTTGTACAGCATACATTTTTTTATATATATATATATTTTCTTTATGCATTTTCTCCCCTTTTTCACCCCTTTTCCTCACCACCAATGCCGATCTCTGCTCTGATTGAGGAGAACAAAGCTAACCCACGCCCCCTCCGACACATGGGCAGTATGCAGTATGCATCTTATCACCTACACTTTGACGAGTGCAGTGCAGCTTAGCTGCGTGTATGGAGGGACACACCCTAAGAGCACTCTTTTCTCATCTCTGTGCAGGCGCCATCAATCAGCCAGCAGAGGTCTTAATTGCACTTAGTCCCGCCCCTATTTGAACAACAGGCCAATCGTTGTTCATGTGCAAGGCAGAGCTGAGATTCGATACGATTTACCGCTGCGCCACCTGAGCGGCCCCGCAGCATACATTTTTAACTAGAAGAAATCAAGCATTGTTTAGCTTTTATTATTTTTTTTCCTTAAGGACTATTTTCTGAGTAATTAATTTCACAAATTCACAAAATCATCTTTTTTTGATGCACATTTATTTTGGATTAGGAAAGGGCCTTCCTTAAACATTTGACCCTGAGCATAAAATTAATTTTCCACAACTGTCAGAAAAGGGTGTGGTTTAAATACCTAACCCTATTAATAAGGAGATGTAGAGAGAGTGGCTAGGTATTCCTGGATACACATGCCCAACCAAACACTGGCTCAGTCTAAAAGGTTTTAAGTACAAAAATGTTTGTTTTTCATGCTTATATAGTGTTTGTGCTATGAAATAAAGCCTCCTGTACTTACTCTGTTTACAGTTAGTGTATAGTGTTAGTGTTCTTTCTTTTCTTTTATTCTAAGTGGTTGAGAACGTATAAAACCCCAGAGGTTTTATTGTGCTAGACATGCTTGTATCGAGTCATACTGGTAAATGATGTGTGACTCCAGATGTAGATCATTTAGATTCACTCTCGCACACAGACACCAGTATGAGCTGAATACAACGTTGATTACTCTTTGTTAGGTTCATAATAGCTGTAGTTGCATTGCATTGGGTTCTTTAGTAACTGTGCATAATTTTCTTCTTTGTTGCTTGTTGTTTTTTTCATATTTTTTTACATCTCAGGTGACCTTGAATAACTCAGCTTTTCTGAACAAGCAAAGCGATGGAATAAAAGAAAAATAGCAAATGCAGTGATGACTAGTGGTCACATTTGGGTGGATTGTTATGACTCATGTCTGTTTAGTTACATTTTTAATGACTCACCAGTACCCGACCTGCAAAATCAAACTATATACATTTTTACCAAACTGTAGTGTCAGTAAAATAAAGCAAAATTTTGCAAACTTTAATCAGATGCCCTTATTTGAGTGAAAGTAACAGGCCAGACACACCAAACAATTGACACTAAAAACACCACAA